>NC_142761.1:3896669-4196788 GCF_054948205.1 Urtica dioica subsp. dioica
CCACCGCCGCCCGAGCGCGGCGGCGACGAGTAGGGGAGTTCTACCACCCCCGCGAGGTAAGTTCTCTGTCTCCCGTGTTTTTATGGATCTACATTGAGGACAATGTAGAGATTGAGTTTGGGGGGGTGAACTACTTTGTGGGGGATTTCTGTTAGATTAGGTTGTTTTTTTTTTTTTTTTTTTTTCTTAATTTTGTTTGGTGATTGCTTAGAGGTGATAGTATTAAAGTGTTTTCTCTCGTTACTTGTCAATGATACCATGTATTTGCGAAGAAATCCGAGTTTGAGTCAATTTTAAAATTTTTTGTGCTTCATTGTGATTGACTAGTGGTTTGAGTAACGCAATTTCGGTTGATTTTTCCCATTTATGCACACACGTCCGTCTCGGGGTTTGAGTAGTCTCTTAGAGGTTCGATCACATCTTTAAATGTCTTTTAGCTCACGAACACTAAGAACCGCTCTAGTCCTCTTCGAGGCGAAATGACCTGACACGAACCGAGGAAAAGTGATTTAGGCCTTCATTTTGTTAGCCACTCCAAGCCAAAAAGCCGTCCCGTAACATCCCCTTGAGCACCCTTTTCAGAAAAAGCCGAACGATTGATCCTTTCTCGATACTTAGTCAGAAAAAGCCTAGCCAATCATGTTTGAAATCCCACAAAGAACCCCGTTAACTTAGCGACTCTTGAGTGAATTCTTTCGATTTTGTGACATGTTTTTGACTAGTCTCTACGTGTTTTATAGTTCATTAGACACCACGCCGGTGATTGTTCGTTTTCATGTTTATTGTTTTGTATAAAGAAAAAAAAGAAAAAGAAAAGAAAGAAAAAAAAAAGAAAAAAAAATCGAAAAAAAGAGAAAAAGAAAAAAAAAAAACTACAAAAAAAAGAGTGTTTAATTTATGCGTTTTATTTATTTATTTGTATTAGTTTTTGGCGTGGTGTTCTGTGACATTAGTTTTAGAGACTAGATGTTGCATAGTCAAAGTTTGGGGGGAAAACATTGGAAAGTAAAGGCCTAGGAGAGAAAACGTGCGCGAAAGGTGAAATTTTATGTCATGAACGTGGGAATGGGTGAGCAAGAAATATCATGTGAAAGTTGGTGAGTTGGTGAGATTGAGTCGCTAGGTTGACGTTTTAGCCACATTTTGACCATATCCTACCGTTGACCCTAGCCTAACATTACAAGCCGACAAAGCCCTATTGATTTCCTTGGTAAGTGTCTTGCATTAGTGGAGAGTGAGCGGCGAAAATCATTATGGTGTTCGAATTTCATTCATCTCATTATTATTGGAGCATTCTACATTAGAAGATGTGAACGAACATATTGAGTTGACCTCTCTTTCTTTTGGGACATATTTCACACACGGATGATTTTGATCGAGAATGTGTTGCAAAATGCCATTTAGTCAATCTAATTATTTTTGGTTTCATATGATGATTGACTTGGATTCGGAAATTTTTGTAGGTTGAGGCATGTGACTAACACTTGATATTGTTGCTAACTTTGTAATCGCCATTCGTTTTTAGTGTAACTTCTTTGGTGTGTTTATTTTACTGTTTAGTCTTTTGTGTTGCTTGAGGACAAGCAACGGTTTAAGTTTGGGGGGATTTGATAGGTGCGTTAATCACGCGTAAAACTCCTATTTCCCGAACCAAAAACCGACGAGTCCTCAAGTAATTTAATGGTTTTTCGTAGGTTTTTGAGTAGTTTCAGGTTCAAAAGAGCAATAGAGCGTCTACAATCAATTTCGTGGAAAAAGGACGGGATTTGGAGACAAAACGGTCGAAAAATAGTCAAAAACAGCACAAGCAAGGAAATTGGCGAGACAGCGCGCCGCGCAACCACCATCGCGCGCCGCGCCAAGGCAAAGAACGAGACCGCGCGCCGCGCGCCTCAAGTTGCGCGCCGCGCATACCGGGAAACGCAAACATGAAAATCACAGAGTCTTACGCGCGCTCCGCGCATAGCTGAAATTTGGAGCCGCGCGCCGCGCAAGGAGGACCGCGCGCCGCGCCCTTCTTCGGGTTTTGACGGACTTACTTTCCGTTTTTGATGTTTTTGAGCGAATCAACCCATTCCAAAGGCCCAATATGCTCCGAAAATAACCCATTGACCTATATATTAGACTCTAAGCTCTGAAAACAAGAAGCTCCCTTTTAGTTTTAGTTTCTATTTTATTGTTTGGTTGTTCTTGAGAGCTTTTGAAAGAGGAAACAGGCGTTCTTCAACAGAATTGACAACCCGACGAGTCCTCCTTCTCCGAATTCATTCGTTCTTCTTTCTTCCCTTTCTTTTATTTATTTCATTGCTTTAAATTATTGTTGAACATCAATTTTATTTAATATGAATTCTGTTTTGGTTTCAATCTTTATTTTAGTGCTTTTAATTATTCTTTTGTGTTTAGCGTTGATTATGAATTCCATTAGAGGCTAAGTTTCTTATGGGGTTGCGATGTAGCCGGGATTGTTAAGGGTTAGGGGGTTCATTAGGGTTAGATAATTATTGTTTGCTTCATTATTATGGATTGCTTGATATGAATCGTTCATTATGCGTTCTTATGCTTGATCACCATTAGAACTGTTATCTAGGATTGTTTAGCTACTCGAGAGAGAGTAAATAATCGTGCTTTTGTTCATGTCTTCATAGTTGATCCTAGGTTTTAAACTCTAGGCAATTTATGTAATCGTTTGAGCTCTTGTTTCATTGCGTGTGATTGTTTTAATAGGATTAGATGCCGAGAGGATAATAATCCGTCAATTACATAGGTTTGCTAGAACACTCGAGAGAGGCTAGTGAATAATTTTGATAGAGTGAGATTAGCTTCCATAGGAGTAGATTTTGTTGTTCAAACCCGAAACCCCCGACCTAGTTAGTTCCGGTGAAATCGTGACCCCTACCTTCTCTTCTTGCAAAACTCGTATTTAACTTTCTGCTTTAGTTTTATTATTTCTTTTGTTACAACCATCTTCTCAATTTTACTTGGAATTAATTAGCATCAAGTTTAGAAAATCGCTAGAGTAACTAGTCTCTGTGGGATCGATATCCGTTACTTACGTAACACTATCACTTGGGCGACACACGTACGCTTGCGTGCGCGAGAAATATCGCAACAAGTTTTTGGCGCCGTTGCCGGGGACTAGTCTACAATAGTGATTGAATTTACTTGCTCTTGCTATTTAATTTCTTAATTTTTGTTTTCTAATTTTTTGTGTCACTTTCTTGCTTTTGAAGGTGTATGCGAAAAGACGGGTCATCCGCTCTCGTTCCAATCAACCCTGAGATCGAAAATTTTTGCAGAAAAAATCGAAAAGAATCAAAGGAACGAGCAATGGAAGAGAACAGGAACAACGCCGAGGAGCCCAAGACCCTGTTCCAATACGGGCTGCCGCCGACCGATGCCACACAATCGGCCATTGTTCTTCCGGTACTTGCGGGTAATCAGAATTTCGAAATCAAGACCGGCGTGATCCATATGGTGCAACAATCCCAATTTTCGAGATCAGCAACACGTTCAAGCTCCACAACATCTCAGACGAAGCGATCCGCCTCCGCCTCTTCCCGTTCTCACTGCGGGATCGAGCCAAAACTTGGCTCAACTCGCTCCCTCCTGGCTCCATCACTTCGTGGGCGGACTTGCGCGTAAAGTTCATCTCGAAGTTCTTCCCATTCGAGAAGATGCATAAGAGGCGTAACGAAATCCATTCGTTCTCCCAGTTCGATGGTGAGTCGTTATTTGAAGCTTGGGGGCGCTTCAAGGAGCTGCAGCGGAAGTGTCCTAACCATGGCATCCAAGGGTGGATGATGGTGCAAATTTTCTACGGCGGCCTTTCTCCTTCATCGCGCACCCTCGTCAACACCGCCGCAGGGGGATCCTTCTTCCAAAAGACCGAGGAAGAAGCTCATGCCATCCTCGAGGAGCTCGCATACAACAACGACCAATGTCCTTCCGAGCGAAGAATTCAGAAGCGCGAGCCGGTCACGCCCGAGATGGAATTGATAAAAGCTCTCGCAGTATAGGTGGCCGACCTCACCAAAACGCTCCACGAGCAGAGAGCTACAGTTCATGCTATCCAAGCCCCTACTCCCGAGCCGTGCTTCTGGTGTGCCGGCCCTCATTCTAGCGATGAGTGCGCGCAAGGGAACAAGGGCCAACAAGCAAGCTTCATCAACAATCGGCCGCCCTACAATCAAGGCCCGATGAGCAACTATCAGAACGGCGGATGGCGCGGTCCCCAGAATAACATGCCGATGCAACCCGCACCGCAAGCTCAGCCTCGACCGCATCAGAATCAGCCCCGACCACCACCGTATCAAGCCCCACCATTTCGAGCCTACAAGAACGAGACCAATCTGGAGGAGCTCGTAGCTAATCTGGCCACGTCGACGACTGCCTTCGTGAATACCACCACCGACTTCATGCATGAAACGAAGACAGCCCTCTCGAACCAATCGGCACAGATCCGAAACCTCGAGACGCATGTGGGGCAGCTCGCCAACGCCATTCACACACGACCCCAAGGCACGCTTCCAAGCGCCCCCGAAGTGAATCCAAGGGAGCACTGCAATGCCATTTCTCATCAACACGTTGCAGCCACCAAGAGCCCGAAGAAAGAAGAAGAAGAGGCTGCCCCGGTCACCAAACCTCTTAAGCCGCACCCGCCGGTCCATACATATGAGCCGCCACTTCCGTTCCCGCAAAGGCTCACGGTGGCACTTTCCGCCGAGTGTAGTGCGCTTCTAAAACAAGAGCTCCAGCCAAAATTAGAAGATCCGGGCAAGTTCACATTGCCGTGCACCATTGGAGACATCTTCATCGAGAACGCGTTGTGCGATCTTGGTTCGGGCATCAACCTTATGCCGTCGGCCGTCTTCACCAAACTCGGGGTGGGTGAACTAAAGCCCACGCGCACCACTCTCCAACTGGCGGATCGGACTGTAAGGCACCCGCGCGGTTTCGTGGAAGACCTCCTCGTGAAAGTTGGAAAATTCACTTTTTCGGCCGATTTCTACGTCATCGACATGGACGAGGATCGCGATATCCCCATTCTTTTTGGGAGGGCTTTCTTAGCCACTTGTGGTGTTCGCATAGACGTGCAAAGAGGGGAGCTAAAGACGCGCGTGAAGAACGAGGAAGAGACGTTCGGGATCTGTAAAACCCGAAAGCGCAAGAAGGAAAAAGAAGAGATCTACGTCATCGAGACGTACGAAGTCGCCACTTCACCACCCACACCTCCGCCACGTGGTCCCCCGGAAAAATCAACAAAAAATGCGAGCAAGGAAGCAAAGCCGAAATCTCCATTCAAGCCATGGCGAGGACGTTGGCCGGAACCATTCAAAGAGGTATGGAGGAAGAAAGAGCGCGTGGAAGAAGATCCACCGCCGCCCGAGCGCGGCGGCGACGAGTAGGGGAGTTCTACCACCCCCGCGAGGTAAGTTCTCTGTCTCCCGTGTTTTTATGGATCTACATTGAGGACAATGTAGAGATTGAGTTTGGGGGGGTGAACTACTTTGTGGGGGATTTCTGTTAGATTAGGTTGTTTTTTTTTTTTTTTTTTTTTTCTTAATTTTGTTTGGTGATTGCTTAGAGGTGATAGTATTAAAGTGTTTTCTCTCGTTACTTGTCAATGATACCATGTATTTGCGAAGAAATCCGAGTTTGAGTCAATTTTAAAATTTTTTGTGCTTCATTGTGATTGACTAGTGGTTTGAGTAACGCAATTTCGGTTGATTTTTCCCATTTATGCACACACGTCCGTCTCGGGGTTTGAGTAGTCTCTTAGAGGTTCGATCACATCTTTAAATGTCTTTTAGCTCACGAACACTAAGAACCGCTCTAGTCCTCTTCGAGGCGAAATGACCTGACACGAACCGAGGAAAAGTGATTTAGGCCTTCATTTTGTTAGCCACTCCAAGCCAAAAAGCCGTCCCGTAACATCCCCTTGAGCACCCTTTTCAGAAAAAGCCGAACGATTGATCCTTTCTCGATACTTAGTCAGAAAAAGCCTAGCCAATCATGTTTGAAATCCCACAAAGAACCCCGTTAACTTAGCGACTCTTGAGTGAATTCTTTCGATTTTGTGACATGTTTTTGACTAGTCTCTACGTGTTTTATAGTTCATTAGACACCACGCCGGTGATTGTTCGTTTTCATGTTTATTGTTTTGTATAAAGAAAAAAAAAGAAAAAGAGAAGAAAGAAAAAAAAAAAAAAAAAAAATCGAAAAAAAAGAGAAAAAGAAAAAAAAAAACTACAAAAAAAAGAGTGTTTAATTTATGCGTTTTATTTATTTATTTGTATTAGTTTTTTGCGTGGTGTTCTGTGACATTAGTTTTAGAGACTAGATGTTGCATAGTCAAAGTTTGGGGGGAAAACATTGGAAAGTAAAGGCCTAGGAGAGAAAACGTGCGCGAAAGGTGAAATTTTATGTCATGAACGTGGGAATGGGTGAGCAAGAAATATCATGTGAAAGTTGGTGAGTTGGTGAGATTGAGTCGCTAGGTTGACGTTTTAGCCACATTTTGACCATATCCTACCGTTGACCCTAGCCTAACATTACAAGCCGACAAAGCCCTATTGATTTCCTTGGTAAGTGTCTTGCATTAGTGGAGAGTGAGCGGCGAAAATCATTATGGTGTTCGAATTTCATTCATCTCATTATTATTGGAGCATTCTACATTAGAAGATGTGAACGAACATATTGAGTTGACCTCTCTTTCTTTTGGGACATATTTCACACACGGATGATTTTGATCGAGAATGTGTTGCAAAATGCCATTTAGTCAATCTAATTATTTTTGGTTTCATATGATGATTGACTTGGATTCGGAAATTTTTGTAGGTTGAGGCATGTGACTAACACTTGATATTGTTGCTAACTTTGTAATCGCCATTCGTTTTTAGTGTAACTTCTTTGGTGTGTTTATTTTACTGTTTAGTCTTTTGTGTTGCTTGAGGACAAGCAACGGTTTAAGTTTGGGGGGATTTGATAGGTGCGTTAATCACGCGTAAAACTCCTATTTCCCGAACCAAAAACCGACGAGTCCTCAAGTAATTTAATGGTTTTTCGTAGGTTTTTGAGTAGTTTCAGGTTCAAAAGAGCAATAGAGCGTCTACAATCAATTTCGTGGAAAAAGGACGGGATTTGGAGACAAAACGGTCGAAAAATAGTCAAAAACAGCACAAGCAAGGAAATTGGCGAGACAGCGCGCCGCGCAACCACCATCGCGCGCCGCGCCAAGGCAAAGAACGAGACCGCGCGCCGCGCGCCTCAAGTTGCGCGCCGCGCATACCGGGAAACGCAAACATGAAAATCACAGAGTCTTACGCGCGCTCCGCGCATAGCTGAAATTTGGAGCCGCGCGCCGCGCAAGGAGGACCGCGCGCCGCGCCCTTCTTCGGGTTTTGACGGACTTACTTTCCGTTTTTGATGTTTTTGAGCGAATCAACCCATTCCAAAGGCCCAATATGCTCCGAAAATAACCCATTGACCTATATATTAGACTCTAAGCTCTGAAAACAAGAAGCTCCCTTTTAGTTTTAGTTTCTATTTTATTGTTTGGTTGTTCTTGAGAGCTTTTGAAAGAGGAAACAGGCGTTCTTCAACAGAATTGACAACCCGACGAGTCCTCCTTCTCCGAATTCATTCGTTCTTCTTTCTTCCCTTTCTTTTATTTATTTCATTGCTTTAAATTATTGTTGAACATCAATTTTATTTAATATGAATTCTGTTTTGGTTTCAATCTTTATTTTAGTGCTTTTAATTATTCTTTTGTGTTTAGCGTTGATTATGAATTCCATTAGAGGCTAAGTTTCTTATGGGGTTGCGATGTAGCCGGGATTGTTAAGGGTTAGGGGGTTCATTAGGGTTAGATAATTATTGTTTGCTTCATTATTATGGATTGCTTGATATGAATCGTTCATTATGCGTTCTTATGCTTGATCACCATTAGAACTGTTATCTAGGATTGTTTAGCTACTCGAGAGAGAGTAAATAATCGTGCTTTTGTTCATGTCTTCATAGTTGATCCTAGGTTTTAAACTCTAGGCAATTTATGTAATCGTTTGAGCTCTTGTTTCATTGCGTGTGATTGTTTTAATAGGATTAGATGCCGAGAGGATAATAATCCGTCAATTACATAGGTTTGCTAGAACACTCGAGAGAGGCTAGTGAATAATTTTGATAGAGTGAGATTAGCTTCCATAGGAGTAGATTTTGTTGTTCAAACCCGAAACCCCCGACCTAGTTAGTTCCGGTGAAATCGTGACCCCTACCTTCTCTTCTTGCAAAACTCGTATTTAACTTTCTGCTTTAGTTTTATTATTTCTTTTGTTACAACCATCTTCTCAATTTTACTTGGAATTAATTAGCATCAAGTTTAGAAAATCGCTAGAGTAACTAGTCTCTGTGGGATCGATATCCGTTACTTACGTAACACTATCACTTGGGCGACACACGTACGCTTGCGTGCGCGAGAAATATCGCAACAAGTTTTTGGCGCCGTTGCCGGGGACTAGTCTACAATAGTGATTGAATTTACTTGCTCTTGCTATTTAATTTCTTAATTTTTGTTTTCTAATTTTTTGTGTCACTTTCTTGCTTTTGAAGGTGTATGCGAAAAGACGGGTCATCCGCTCTCGTTCCAATCAACCCTGAGATCGAAAATTTTTGCAGAAAAAATCGAAAAGAATCAAAGGAACGAGCAATGGAAGAGAACAGGAACAACGCCGAGGAGCCCAAGACCCTGTTCCAATACGGGCTGCCGCCGACCGATGCCACACAATCGGCCATTGTTCTTCCGGTACTTGCGGGTAATCAGAATTTCGAAATCAAGACCGGCGTGATCCATATGGTGCAACAATCCCAATTTTCGAGATCAGCAACACGTTCAAGCTCCACAACATCTCAGACGAAGCGATCCGCCTCCGCCTCTTCCCGTTCTCACTGCGGGATCGAGCCAAAACTTGGCTCAACTCGCTCCCTCCTGGCTCCATCACTTCGTGGGCGGACTTGCGCGTAAAGTTCATCTCGAAGTTCTTCCCATTCGAGAAGATGCATAAGAGGCGTAACGAAATCCATTCGTTCTCCCAGTTCGATGGTGAGTCGTTATTTGAAGCTTGGGGGCGCTTCAAGGAGCTGCAGCGGAAGTGTCCTAACCATGGCATCCAAGGGTGGATGATGGTGCAAATTTTCTACGGCGGCCTTTCTCCTTCATCGCGCACCCTCGTCAACACCGCCGCAGGGGGATCCTTCTTCCAAAAGACCGAGGAAGAAGCTCATGCCATCCTCGAGGAGCTCGCATACAACAACGACCAATGTCCTTCCGAGCGAAGAATTCAGAAGCGCGAGCCGGTCACGCCCGAGATGGAATTGATAAAAGCTCTCGCAGTATAGGTGGCCGACCTCACCAAAACGCTCCACGAGCAGAGAGCTACAGTTCATGCTATCCAAGCCCCTACTCCCGAGCCGTGCTTCTGGTGTGCCGGCCCTCATTCTAGCGATGAGTGCGCGCAAGGGAACAAGGGCCAACAAGCAAGCTTCATCAACAATCGGCCGCCCTACAATCAAGGCCCGATGAGCAACTATCAGAACGGCGGATGGCGCGGTCCCCAGAATAACATGCCGATGCAACCCGCACCGCAAGCTCAGCCTCGACCGCATCAGAATCAGCCCCGACCACCACCGTATCAAGCCCCACCATTTCGAGCCTACAAGAACGAGACCAATCTGGAGGAGCTCGTAGCTAATCTGGCCACGTCGACGACTGCCTTCGTGAATACCACCACCGACTTCATGCATGAAACGAAGACAGCCCTCTCGAACCAATCGGCACAGATCCGAAACCTCGAGACGCAGGTGGGGCAGCTCGCCAACGCCATTCACACACGACCCCAAGGCACGCTTCCAAGCGCCCCCGAAGTGAATCCAAGGGAGCACTGCAATGCCATTTCTCATCAACACGTTGCAGCCACCAAGAGCCCGAAGAAAGAAGAAGAAGAGGCTGCCCCGGTCACCAAAGCTCTTAAGCCGCACCCGCCGGTCCATACATATGAGCCGCCACTTCCGTTCCCGCAAAGGCTCACGGTGGCACTTTCCGCCGAGTGTAGTGCGCTTCTAAAACAAGAGCTCCAGCCAAAATTAGAAGATCCGGGCAAGTTCACATTGCCGTGCACCATTGGAGACATCTTCATCGAGAACGCGTTGTGCGATCTTGGTTCGGGCATCAACCTTATGCCGTCGGCCGTCTTCACCAAACTCGGGGTGGGTGAACTAAAGCCCACGCGCACCACTCTCCAACTGGCGGATCGGACTGTAAGGCACCCGCGCGGTTTCGTGGAAGACCTCCTCGTGAAAGTTGGAAAATTCACTTTTTCGGCCGATTTCTACGTCATCGACATGGACGAGGATCGCGATATCCCCATTCTTTTTGGGAGGGCTTTCTTAGCCACTTGTGGTGTTCGCATAGACGTGCAAAGAGGGGAGCTAAAGACGCGCGTGAAGAACGAGGAAGAGACGTTCGGGATCTGTAAAACCCGAAAGCGCAAGAAGGAAAAAGAAGAGATCTACGTCATCGAGACGTACGAAGTCGCCACTTCACCACCCACACCTCCGCCACGTGGTCCCCCGGAAAAATCAACAAAAAATGCGAGCAAGGAAGCAAAGCCGAAATCTCCATTCAAGCCATGGCGAGGACGTTGGCCGGAACCATTCAAAGAGGTATGGAGGAAGAAAGAGCGCGTGGAAGAAGATCCACCGCCGCCCGAGCGCGGCGGCGACGAGTAGGGGAGTTCTACCACCCCCGCGAGGTAAGTTCTCTGTCTCCCGTGTTTTTATGGATCTACATTGAGGACAATGTAGAGATTGAGTTTGGGGGGGTGAACTACTTTGTGGGGGATTTCTGTTAGATTAGGTTGTTTTTTTTTTTTTTTTTTTTTCTTAATTTTGTTTGGTGATTGCTTAGAGGTGATAGTATTAAAGTGTTTTCTCTCGTTACTTGTCAATGATACCATGTATTTGCGAAGAAATCCGAGTTTGAGTCAATTTTAAAATTTTTTGTGCTTCATTGTGATTGACTAGTGGTTTGAGTAACGCAATTTCGGTTGATTTTTCCCATTTATGCACACACGTCCGTCTCGGGGTTTGAGTAGTCTCTTAGAGGTTCGATCACATCTTTAAATGTCTTTTAGCTCACGAACACTAAGAACCGCTCTAGTCCTCTTCGAGGCGAAATGACCTGACACGAACCGAGGAAAAGTGATTTAGGCCTTCATTTTGTTAGCCACTCCAAGCCAAAAAGCCGTCCCGTAACATCCCCTTGAGCACCCTTTTCAGAAAAAGCCGAACGATTGATCCTTTCTCGATACTTAGTCAGAAAAAGCCTAGCCAATCATGTTTGAAATCCCACAAAGAACCCCGTTAACTTAGCGACTCTTGAGTGAATTCTTTCGATTTTGTGACATGTTTTTGACTAGTCTCTACGTGTTTTATAGTTCATTAGACACCACGCCGGTGATTGTTCGTTTTCATGTTTATTGTTTTGTATAAAGAAAAAAAAAGAAAAAGAAAAGAAAGAAAAAAAAAAGAAAAAAAAATCGAAAAAAAGAGAAAAAGAAAAAAAAAAACTACAAAAAAAAGAGTGTTTAATTTATGCGTTTTATTTATTTATTTGTATTAGTTTTTGGCGTGGTGTTCTGTGACATTAGTTTTAGAGACTAGATGTTGCATAGTCAAAGTTTGGGGGGAAAACATTGGAAAGTAAAGGCCTAGGAGAGAAAACGTGCGCGAAAGGTGAAATTTTATGTCATGAACGTGGGAATGGGTGAGCAAGAAATATCATGTGAAAGTTGGTGAGTTGGTGAGATTGAGTCGCTAGGTTGACGTTTTAGCCACATTTTGACCATATCCTACCGTTGACCCTAGCCTAACATTACAAGCCGACAAAGCCCTATTGATTTCCTTGGTAAGTGTCTTGCATTAGTGGAGAGTGAGCGGCGAAAATCATTATGGTGTTCGAATTTCATTCATCTCATTATTATTGGAGCATTCTACATTAGAAGATGTGAACGAACATATTGAGTTGACCTCTCTTTCTTTTGGGACATATTTCACACACGGATGATTTTGATCGAGAATGTGTTGCAAAATGCCATTTAGTCAATCTAATTATTTTTGGTTTCATATGATGATTGACTTGGATTCGGAAATTTTTATAGGTTGAGGCATGTGACTAACACTTGATATTGTTGCTAACTTTGTAATCGCCATTCGTTTTTAGTGTAACTTCTTTGGTGTGTTTATTTTACTGTTTAGTCTTTTGTGTTGCTTGAGGACAAGCAACGGTTTAAGTTTGGGGGGATTTGATAGGTGCGTTAATCACGCGTAAAACTCCTATTTCCCGAACCAAAAACCGACGAGTCCTCAAGTAATTTAATGGTTTTTCGTAGGTTTTTGAGTAGTTTCAGGTTCAAAAGAGCAATAGAGCGTCTACAATCAATTTCGTGGAAAAAGGACGGGATTTGGAGACAAAACGGTCGAAAAATAGTCAAAAACAGCACAAGCAAGGAAATTGGCGAGACAGCGCGCCGCGCAACCACCATCGCGCGCCGCGCCAAGGCAAAGAACGAGACCGCGCGCCGCGCGCCTCAAGTTGCGCGCCGCGCATACCGGGAAACGCAAACATGAAAATCACAGAGTCTTACGCGCGCTCCGCGCATAGCTGAAATTTGGAGCCGCGCGCCGCGCAAGGAGGACCGCGCGCCGCGCCCTTCTTCGGGTTTTGACGGACTTACTTTCCGTTTTTGATGTTTTTGAGCGAATCAACCCATTCCAAAGGCCCAATATGCTCCGAAAATAACCCATTGACCTATATATTAGACTCTAAGCTCTGAAAACAAGAAGCTCCCTTTTAGTTTTAGTTTCTATTTTATTGTTTGGTTGTTCTTGAGAGCTTTTGAAAGAGGAAACAGGCGTTCTTCAACAGAATTGACAACCCGACGAGTCCTCCTTCTCCGAATTCATTCGTTCTTCTTTCTTCCCTTTCTTTTATTTATTTCATTGCTTTAAATTATTGTTGAACATCAATTTTATTTAATATGAATTCTGTTTTGGTTTCAATCTTTATTTTAGTGCTTTTAATTATTCTTTTGTGTTTAGCGTTGATTATGAATTCCATTAGAGGCTAAGTTTCTTATGGGGTTGCGATGTAGCCGGGATTGTTAAGGGTTAGGGGGTTCATTAGGGTTAGATAATTATTGTTTGCTTCATTATTATGGATTGCTTGATATGAATCGTTCATTATGCGTTCTTATGCTTGATCACCATTAGAACTGTTATCTAGGATTGTTTAGCTACTCGAGAGAGAGTAAATAATCGTGCTTTTGTTCATGTCTTCATAGTTGATCCTAGGTTTTAAACTCTAGGCAATTTATGTAATCGTTTGAGCTCTTGTTTCATTGCGTGTGATTGTTTTAATAGGATTAGATGCCGAGAGGATAATAATCCGTCAATTACATAGGTTTGCTAGAACACTCGAGAGAGGCTAGTGAATAATTTTGATAGAGTGAGATTAGCTTCCATAGGAGTAGATTTTGTTGTTCAAACCCGAAACCCCCGACCTAGTTAGTTCCGGTGAAATCGTGACCCCTACCTTCTCTTCTTGCAAAACTCGTATTTAACTTTCTGCTTTAGTTTTATTATTTCTTTTGTTACAACCATCTTCTCAATTTTACTTGGAATTAATTAGCATCAAGTTTAGAAAATCGTTAGAGTAACTAGTCTCTGTGAGATCGATATCCGTTACTTACGTAACACTATCACTTGGGCGACACACGTACGCTTGCGTGCGCGAGAAATATCGCAACAAGTTTTTGGCGCGGTTGCCGGGGACTAGTCTACAATAGTGATTGAATTTACTTGCTCTTGCTATTTAATTTCTTAATTTTTGTTTTCTAACTTTTTGTGTCACTTTCTTGCTTTTGAAGGTGTATGCGAAAAGACGGGTCATCCGCTCTCGTTCCAATCAACCCTGAGATCGAAAAATTTTGCAGAAAAAATCGAAAAGAATCAAAGGAACGAGCAATGGAAGAGAACAGGAACAACGCCGAGGAGCCCAAGACCCTGTTCCAATACGGGCTGCCGCCGACCGATGCCACACAATCGGCCATTGTTCTTCAGGTACTTGCGGGTAATCAGAATTTCGAAATCAAGACCGGCGTGATCCATATGGTGCAACAATCCCAATTTTCGGGATCACCGGCCGAAGACCCGCAAGACCACCTCACCAACTTCGTCGAGATCAGCAACATGTTCAAGCTCCACAACATCTCAGACGAAGCGATCCGCCTCCGCCTCTTCCCGTTCTCACTGCGGGATCGAGCCACCTAAATTGAATATGAATATTATGATTTTGTTAAAAAAATTGGCTATTAAGCCACCTAAACTATAAGAATTGTAAATTAGCCAACCTTTGGTAAATACTTTGTAAATAGCCAACTTGCATACGTGGCAGCCTATTAACTACTTTTTTTACATGTTTGACTGGATTAAATAAGTATTTTATTAATCTGTTAATAAGTTAACTTGATTATTTACAAAAAATTAACGAAAGGTGGGCTATATCTCAATTCACTATAACCGTGTGGCTATATAACTTAATAACCCATTTTTTTATGTTTAAAAATAAAATTACTAATACATCTGTTAAGCTTTTTTTTTTTATTTAACACTTGTGGACACGTTGTGTGCTTGGAATAGTCACGTGTTTAGTATTTGATGGACCCAAAATCATTCTTCGAGATTCTAGAGGGCTCAAGGAAGTTTAGGACAAGACCCAAAATCATTCTTCGAGATTCCAGAGGGCTCAAGAGCTTTAGATGAATTTTTGAATCGTGTTTTGGGAGGAGGAATCACTCTCTAATTTGAAAGGGCTCGAGGAAGGTTAGAACTAGGCCTAATGCATCAAAGAGCTTCAGAAGATCTTTGAATTATGTAATATGACTTTGTTAGTCTTGGTTTGTGAGAGAAATTTTTTTAGAGAGAGTAAATATTTTCTCTCTCATTAGAAAGAGAGAATGAAAGTGAATTATTTCTCTTTTTTGCGTTTCTATAGTAGAGTGGAGAGAGTATTTATAGTGAATTGGTATTGTGATGTTTGTTACATGAGTTATTGTATGGCCGTGTATATTTAGCATTTACACATGAGAGCTGCTTTGTCTTTTGGGCGGATGACGTGGGAAGGCTGAAGGAAGAGGGGAGTGGTTGGCAGCTGGCTTTTGGGTTTTCGAAAATCCGACATAACATCTATTACTGAGCTTGCCATAACAAATTAGGTTGCGTGACAAATTTAGCATAAAAAAATTAAATTTTGTGACAAGTTTAGAAATATATGTGTGGAAAAAAATTGATTGATTTTGATGAAGCAAAATTTTCCGTCGTGAGGAAAACTATTTCATTTCATGATAGAAAAATCTTTCTCGTAGAATAAGTTTACGTCGAGATGAAAAATTTCCATCTCAAAGAAATATCACTAATTCCACGATGGAAACTCTATAATCGTGGAATCGTTTACGGTCGCGGCGTGAAATATTCTCGTCACGACGAGACGGGATGGAAATGTTATATATATATATATATATTTTATTATTTATCTTTTACCATGACGAGAGTATTCCCGTTGTAGAAACACTTTGCATCATGACGTGTAATTTCAAAGTCGCGAGGAAAACATTGTAAACCATACTTCTACCACGACGAACATATTATCTGTCGACGTGGTAACATTTCTTGTTACAACGTGAACTCGGCGCGACGAAATCATTGAAAACCACAATTTTTTCACAAAGAAAATTATTCCCATCATGGAAACTAGATTTTGATGTGATTAAATGTGGAATTTCATATTGGTGTTTCACTCGTCATTTCCTTTGATATCCAATCTATTACGGCAATTCTTTGACTTGCTTGTTCAGACCATCTCGATACCTTTATTGTGTTCAATGAAAGAAAAAGAGTTACATCATCTGCAAAGAAGAACAGAAGACATGTGGGGAAGTCTTTACACCAGGTTAATTCCATTTCGTGAGTGTTGAGTAATCGCAACGCTTTTTACTGTTATTTACAGTATTTAACTTTTTTTTTTCCTTTTCTTACAGACTCCTCATGGTTCACTGTTGGACATATTAAGAAATGCGCGTGATCTTCTTTCCAAATGCGATATTAAACTTCCCGAGGTACATTTAAATTTCGCGACGATATCAAATTTGCTCAATAGGATCATGTTTTAGTTTTATCACATCTTAAAAATGTATTCAATTTACGTTGGTTTTTGGTCATCCTTGTCCAGTAATGATACTTGGAGCTGTATTTATAATTGCAGATTGGAGGTAATGACAAATATCTAGATTCTGGACCGCCGTTTCTAATTCTTCTGCACCCTGCTCTTGTCCCGTTATGGGAGGTTACTATAGGCAAAAGGTAAATTTGTGCTTGATCTTGTTTTTAATTTTTCTCAACTCAGCTTCAACTCTAATTTCTGCCTTGGTTTTGTGGATACAAATTAAAAATACTCAGCTCTAATTTCATTTAGGAAAACACTCTTTTATCACCATATGATAAAATTAATATAATTAGTGATGAAACAAAATCATAATTGACTTTTGAATACATTCTAATGTGTGTCCTCTAATAAATTAACCTCGAAAAATTTTGACACTAGACTATTAATTTTGGTTCCAGTATCCAATAGACACAATCGGCAATTAATTGTTGATTGGCATCATACGGATATGATCAAGAGGTTATGACGTTCACACATTCTATTATCACTCTAAATGACTCGACTACTTGGTACAGTTGTAAATATATTAATTGTTTATTGTAGTTCGCTGGAGGGTCCATATCCAATGGCTCTGAGATACAAGTAGAGGTTTCAGAATTCCAGTGGAAGAATGTCAATGTAAGTACACCTATATTGTATGATTTAAGAAGTGATATTACTATATTGTGGTGAAGTGAACTTGCTTCTCTTTTCAAGGTTGATGGAAGCAATTGATCATAAAGGCCGATAATATCATGGGCTCAACTAGGATTCATGACAATGAAGAAAATATCTTGCAATATGGACACAGGTCACATCTTATAATTATCCTAAACAAAAGAAAAAGGGAAAAAAACCTATCTAATATAACGTCATCAACTTGTTAAACTGGATTCTCCTCGGCAGGTGTGGAAGATGTAAATTGGAGAATGTGAGAGTTATGAATGAGGGAATCAACTGGAATTGCGAAGACAACATATATTGGAAGCACAGCGTTGAACGCTACGAGGCATGTAATATCATATTGCACGGAAATGCTGAGTTTGAGGCAAAATATGTCACCATTCAGGCACGTAGACATGCTTCGTTAAAGCCATTAGTTTCTCTCTTAGTTGACAGAAGCTTGTCATACGAGCTAGTTATTAATATCTATATTAAGGAACTTGCGTTTTTAACAATGCAGGGCAATCATATATTTGAAGTTCCTGATGGGTACAAGCTGAAGATTACATCAGGAAGTTCAGGTATTTCTCTGCAGTACAAACTTATTTATATGTGACCTCGTGTTTATACACATCTATACTCATTTATATCGTTGATGGAAAGTGGAAGCTGGTATTGGAAGTACACAATTAAGGGATGGAGTGCATATTAACTTAGAATTGGTAGACTTGTGAACTCATAATGATTAAGATGTGAATCCTAGTTCACATATGGCGTGTATCTCAACCCCTACTCATAAGCACTTTAGATCTGAATGGTTAAACACAAGTTCAACCGTCTCATTACTTAATTCTTCTATGTTAATATCTCTTGTTATTAGAGCGATTGTAACTCAAAAAATGTGTATGTACTCGGAGAAATAAAGTATATAAAATTATATCTATTTTTTGCTGTTATTATTCCATGTTAATGTTAATTAATATGTATAGAAAATTATGACATTATTTCCAAACGTTTAACATCTATTGTTATTGTTTTATATTATATTATGGAATGCGTTTTGTCAAATGGAAAAGTTGTGCGGTATGCTTCGATCCTTGATATAAAATTCAAATTATAGAACATGGAGTGCATCTTAATTACAGCTCAAATACTATTTATCTATCTTACATATCTTGATTAATCCAACAAGAGCCAAAGGAAAAAAAAAACATACATAAATGGAAGAATAATAAAAAAAAAATTATATATATATATAATAATAAAAAAAAAAAAACATAAACTGCATGTTCATCCAATGTTTGATGAGTCATGTAAAAAACTTGTGTTCCACATAAACCTAAGGTTGCTTGGGCCAGCAACGACACTGTTGTTTCCGACTAGGCCCGGACTCAACTTCCCGTTCCTCTCCTTCTTCCACATTCTCGGCGAGATCCTCCACGTCAGCACCGTCGACATCTTTCTCGCGCTCTTCCTCGACCTCCATCAAGTCGTCGTCGATGTTGTCCGGTGCATCAAATTCGCCGCTGTAGCCGTACTGGTCGTAGTCGTTGAACGAGTCGGTGAAATTAGGGCTTCGGCTCCGAGGTCGGAAAGCCAACTCGCGCTCGTCGTCGTCATCGTCGTTGCTGACTAAATCGATAAGCTCGAGGTCGTCGTCGTCGTCGCTGAGTAGATTGATTAACTCTGGGCCGTGGTCACCGTCGTCGTGGTCGTCGTCGCTGCTAACCAGGTCAACGATTTCTATGGCGAGGTTAGGGCTTTGTTGGTTCGTCGGTCGATATTCGCTGGACACTGAGTCTGAGTCGAGATTTTCCGAGTCGTCGATATTGGGTGGATCATAGAAGCTGAGCGATTCGTCGAACTCGGGGTCGTAGCGATCGTCGTCGTAGTCGGGGATTGTGAAAGTGTATTGTATGGGAGCAGAGACTCTCATTCTCGGTTTTCTTGAGAAGAATTGTGCGGCGGATTTAGGGATTGATCCTTGGAATTCCATGCTGGGAAACATCGAATAGGACTAAAGGGGAGAATCGTGATATGAGACTTGTGTAGTGTATGCAGGTTATGTGAGACTCTATATATAGCCATGTGCTGTGATTTTGGCTTACGTGAAAAATTAAAGGAAAGTCGGATTTGTTTAAGGAAAGTAGAAACCAATTCTACTCCGATTTGTTTGCTTCTTTGACAACAAAAAAAGGATACCAAATTTGTAGTCTTTAAATCTTATTACGCTGGATAATAATAAAGTAAAGCGGTCATTATGCATACTTTATTAGTTAATTAATTCTTTTACATTATAATATGTATTGTTTAATTTTTCAATTAATAATAATAATAATAATTATTATTATTATTATTATTATTATCTAGTTAGTAATTGTTTTTTTATAAGCAATCCAAACACAAAATAGTGAACGCTTACTTCGTAAATCTCTTTGACGATAACTCCTTAACATTTAGAAATTTATGTGATGCAAGAGCCATATATATGACTACAACATTAACAAATATGTATTGATATTTTAAAATAAAATTTTAAACTACAAGAAAACTCAAACAAAAATTTATAACTCATTAAAAAATGGAAAGGGGATCACAAACTATCCTAATTTCAATAAGTACTATATATGAGTTATAAGTCATTTCAACTTACACAAATCATTAGAGTCCTTCACTCGTTACGGATTGCATATTTCTTGGAGGCATGTTTCTAGCTCAGATCCATGTCTGTAGATAAGGAAACCATATATCTCATATTTAAGATTATTCACGTCTATAGAATGAAGATAAAAATCACACCGATTACAAAATTTAGTGGTACATAG
Organism: Urtica dioica subsp. dioica; assembly: GCF_054948205.1. Lineage (NCBI taxonomy): Eukaryota > Viridiplantae > Streptophyta > Magnoliopsida > Rosales > Urticaceae > Urtica > Urtica dioica. Next base: position 3,916,467 of record NC_142761.1, read on the forward strand.
TGATCAAATCTAAATATGGATTATATTGAAATATAACAAGAGAAAATGTAAAACAAATCCTTACATTTAGAGAGATTGACCGACGCTAATTCGCACGACGAAGATAAGCTAACAATTGTGGGTATGACGACGACTTGATCTATGGACAACGACGAAGAGATAAGAATCTCCCGCTAGTGATAGACTCGTAATGAACAAACAAAAGTAGAGAAAAGAAAAAGAAAATCTTTCCCTAAGCCAAGAGCTCTATAAATTAGAATTAGTGACTCGAGTGACATAAGTAAATTAGGACAACAGGAGACCTTAGTACTTCAACCTAGGAGATGCAAAAAAATGGTAATTTTAAACATATGCGTAACAAAATCATTACAAGCTACAACGAGGGACTTGATTAATTAGAAATTTGTAAGTAAAGGAATTAAATGTTCATATCAATTTTTTTCTTCTTCTTATTGTGCTAAGCTCTACAAGTTAATTACACTACTAGGAAAACTAAATTATTTAGTGACGTACGAGAGATTTGGATACAACTGTCCTATATTTTTTGGATATTTGTAACTAACTAGCCGACTTTAAACATGTGATTTTGGATTTAGCATACGTTTGACAATTTTTAGGGATATAGCCAAATAGCTTATGTGGCAATAATTAAGATCTGATTTGCCCTTATTTATTAACAATTTCGTCACTTTCTCTCTCCTATTTTTTTCAAATAATTTTTTTTTCATCAAAACTTCAAAAAATTCGTATCTTTCTCGTACGAACTCGAAATTGAGTGATTTCAGATCCTACAAATTCGTGGCGTCGTGATCTTCAAAAATAGACACATTTTGTTTGATGAAAAATTATGTTTAATGCATCGTATTTACGTTTCCATTTATTTTTTTGATAATTTCAAAAAATTTCAGTTATTTCTATATTTAAGGTAGTAACATGATTTTTTTACATCTATGGTACTAAACATGATTTTTCATCAAACACAATGGATTATTTTTGAAGATCTCGGCATCACGAATCCGTAGAATTTGGAATCACTCAATTTCGAGTACATGTGAGATAATTTCGTTGCGATGAAATACAACAAAAGCGTTACTAATGCCTCTTTTTACGACAGAAGTTAAAGACCATTGCGCAAAGTAAAAAAAAATGAACTCTTTCCACGACATAAATTATTTTCGTCGTAGAAATGAACGTGTTGGGACTTTTTCTAGCGAAAGTCAAAGACCGTCGTAAAAAGTCTGTAGTGTAAACGGGGATTTCTATGCTCAATCAGTCATTCTCAAATATATATATATATATATATATATATATATATATATATATATATTAATTATATATATATAAAGCAAAACCCTCATTTTACTGTTCATACTACAGTAACACTCAATTTTTTAAAAAAATTACAAAAATACCTATTTAAGTTTTAAAATTACATAAGTAACCGTATAACAAAATTCCAGAAACAACTTTAAAAAACGAAAATTTCAGAAACAACTCCAAAAAACGAAAATTCCATAAATGACTCTAAAAATGAAAATTCTCTAAACTAACTTTAAAACGATAACAGTTATTATTACAACTTACTATTTTTTTTTATATCTGAGTTATTATTTAATTAAAATGGTTTAAATATATATTAAAAAGTGGTAAAAAAAAATGCTAACTAACCAACAATTGCAAACCGTTCACATTAGTATCTAATTTAAAATTTATCAAGCCTCTCCGAGCAACGCCGGGGCCTATTGTTTGTATATATTTATAGAAGGCTGGCATATTGATGGTATCCTGCATTAATATCATTAGATATTTACTTAAATATAAGTTACATGCTAAAACTAAATTAATTATTTTATTGACAAACCAATTTAATTGCAGTAACACATGATAAATCTACTAGAAATCTTCCACTTAGCATTTGGGAGCGAACGCAACAACGACACTGGCCTTTTGCCTATATACCATCCAACGACAACAAAACTTTGTCGTTCTAGTCGAATATTTATAAATTAAAAAAAAAAAAAAAAAAAAAATACACAACAATAACAACAACAAAAACATGAATGTTAGTCTCACTCTCCTTTCCTGGTTTGACTCGCACTTTCCTTTTTCAACAAACAATACATTTAAAGTGAACTCTCTCCGGCCACGATCCGATCGGTAAGAACTCTCTCTCTCTATTTCTCAATACTCGCCGCGGGACTGTATTGATAGCAATTGTGTCGTAAGCCGTAGTAGTAGCACCAGTGGGTATGGGTTCCAGGAGAAACCAAGCTTCTTCCTCCGCCACCGGAGACTGGCAGGTCATCTCCGGCAGAAGAAATCCCATCCCACCTCCGATGGAAAACGGCTGGCAATGGAATTCCCGGCCCGCCTCTCGCCTCCCCATTCCAGCCCATCATCATGACGATGAAGAAGATAGCCACGTGGCGGTGGACGACGACGACGACGACGAGTGCTCCTCCGACGATCTCCCCAGCGACGAGTTCGACTCGGACTCGAGCCAAAGGAGCCACGACGGGCTGAGGAAGAGCCGGCGGTTCGAAAAGTTCGTCGGGACCATCGAAAAGCTGACGCCGGAGGAGGTGATCAACCCGGAGAGGCAATGGCGCTGCCCGGCTTGCAAGGGTGGGCCCGGGGAGACCGAAAAGTTCCGCGGCCTTCAGTCCCTCACAACCCACGCCAACACCAAAGGCGGCCCGAAGATGCGCCACCACCTCGCCCTCGCCCGCCTCCTCCCCGAAGAGCTCCGCCGCAAGGGCGCCGCCGCCGCCGCCGGAGACCCCACCGCCGGAAAATGGAAAGCCCTCGGGGACGATCACGGCAAGGACCGGTTTCGGATCGTGTGGCCTCCCATGGTGATCGTCACGAACACTAGACTGGAACAAGGCGACGATGAAAAGTGGACCGGGATGGGGAACGGAGAGCTTGTGGGGTATTTTGGGGATTACACCGTTGATCGGGCGAGCCATTCGTACGGGCCTCAGGGCCACCGGGGGATCGGCCTGCTCGTGTTCGAGGCCTCGGCTCGCGGCTACTTGGAGGCGAAGCGGCTTCACCGCGATTTCAAAGCTCAGGGCTTTGGGAGAGAGGCTTGGCGTGGCGGTCGACCCGTTGTCCTCTTCTGCCCCGGCGGAGAGCGCCAGCTGTACGGCTTCCTCGCCAACGGACAAGACATCGATGACTTCAATCGCCATTCCCAAGGTCCATCCCTTAACTAAAAACTAAACCTTTTTTTACCGTTGTGATGTTCCGAGTTGTGTGTAATGAGCGCGGCGGCATTGTGCAGAGAAGAAGTCTAGGGTCGATTTCGAGCTCGTGTCTTACCACGAGATGGTTCACGAGAAAGTCACGCAGATGAGCGAGGATAATCAACAGCTCGGCTGGTACGAGGATTTGCTTGCCCAAGAAAAGAGACACTCTAAAGCTCTTGAAGAGTCTATGCGGACAATCTCCGACAAGCTCCGCCAGAAGGAGGAGGAGAACAGAATTCTCCGGGCAAGGACAAAGTTGCAGCACCAAGAGAACCGAGAGGAGGTCTCAAATCCACTCTTTAAGTCAACTAAATTCCGCTTAATGTTGTCGTTTCGATTTACGCGTCTTTTGTTCCTCAGATGTACTCGCAAGAAGAGTTCTTCAAGGAACAAATCGAGAAAATTCACGAAACTCGGGACGCCATTGGTGAAGCCTTCGAGAGGCTGCAGCGGGAAGAACGCGCCAAGGCCGAGAGTTCCGGCAATAAACGGAGGTACACGCTTTGTTTATTTTCCTTCGATATGATCTCCTTTTTTAAAAAAAAAATTAATTTTTAACGTGACGGTGTGCTATGTTTCGATTGGAGGGACACAGATCGAAGATACAAAAATCGTTTGTTTATCCTTCAATATGATTTTCTAAACCATAAGGAAACTTTGGCGTATGGATGATTAAGCCGAGCTAACGCTCTTTGTTAAGAATCCAGATCGTCTGTCTCTCGGTGTCCCCCATGAAACATAAGCCACACCATAACTTTTTTTTAATTAATTTTTAAACCAAAAATATGATTAAAAGAGGTGAGAATGTGATTAGGGAGGAGCTAGAAGATATATTTAGGGTGATGGCTAATATGAAAATATCTTATGTAAATAAAATAATCGAGCGGGGTTTGATCATTAGATCTGACCCTAGACGTGGTATATTTTGATTGGAGGGACACAAATAAATGGGGACGGATGATCCGGATTCATTTGCTAATATTCTTCAATATGATCTTTTTAACCATAAGCAAATTTTGACATATATATTTGGATGATTGTTGTAGGACCGGAAAGGTGTCCAAGTTGGTCAAATTGCAGAAGAAAGAGATGGAAGAGAATGCGGCGCAGAGGGAGACTCTATTGACGGAGCATGAAGAGAAGATGAACGCCACAAAGAAGCGGTATTGGGAAGAAGTTGTGGCTCTCGAGGAGGACCTTAATGCCAACTTAACTCTTCAAATCAAAAATTACAACCCCGAGCCCTGAGAAACGCAAGTTTACTATGGAAAAGATTTCAGGTTCTAGTTTTTTTTTTTTTTTTTTTAATTTCTGTCCCGAACCTGTTAGCAATGGTCTGCGAGGATTGCCGTGTTTTAAAAAAAAAAAAAACAAACAAAAAGTTGCTGGTATTAAAATGAGGGCAGTTGTAACCAAAACTCAGGATTTATTTGTACATTGAGCTCTTTTTTTATATAGAAAAACTGGGAATTTATTAGCTCTCATGAGCAGCAAAGAAGTATTGGCCAAAACAAGGTCCGAAATACAATCAAGAACAGTAAACCACGACAAAGGACAGGTAGTTACAGCCAAAGAAGTCATACGATCTGCTACAGAATTTCCGGATCCAGGCACAAACAAAAAATTTAAAATTACAATGAAGATTAAGGCATTTAATATCCTCAACTAACAAGTCTTCCTCTTTAGCATGAAGTTTATTGTTGGTCAATAAATCCACAGCTGTTTTTGAATCAGATTCAACTTCACACGAGAGAAACCCAAATCTATACGCCAGGACCATACCTTCTCGGATAGCAAGAAGCTCCGCTGCACGCACCGAATGAGGCTATGGAACCGATCTGCAGAAACCAAGCAGAAAGCCACCAACACCATCCCGAACACAACCACCTAAACCGTTGATCGTCGAGTTCACATTAAATGAGGCATCAACGTTCAATTTTCACGTCTTGGAACGAGGAAGAGACCAGACCGCTACGACTTAGGGAGCGGGAAGGCTAGGGGGAGCCATATTAAAGCAGTTGTAATCGTCAGAATAAGAGATCGCCTTTGCGAACACCCCCGCCATCTGAGGATTACGATTCTCATGGATATACTTGTTCCGACGAGTCCAGATATCCCAGAACATGATCGCAAATGTACTAGAGTCGTAGCTTGAGAGATAGCATATAGTTCTTCCGAAAATATATGAAAATTCCCGCAACTGATTAAGTTCCGAAATTTTCTCAAATGGATAATTTTTCCAAGCCTCTTCAATTAGCGGACAGAACATCAAACCGTGGGCCGTCGAGTCTCGCTGGAAACCACAAAAAAATACATTGAGGAGAAGTAGGGATATGTCGTTTCTCAAGATTTCCCCGAGTGGGAATTATATCCTTACACGCCCGCCAAATAAAAATCTTCACTTTTGGCAGAACCTTAAGATTCCAGATTTTGTTCCAAGAGTTACAAGGCGCCCGAGAGCTCGATGCCGGAGAACTCAAAGAAGCGCCCATAGCTTTTTGGTAGCCACTTTTGACGGTGTAGACACCCTTCTCGTCGAAATGCCAAAGAATCGAATCATCATGACAAGAAACATGATTTTGCGCGACATGTAATTTTAGCATAAATCTAGGGCACAATATCGAATTCAAAGTGTGGGCAGATCTCTCAGACAATGAAGGAGCCAGATTTATAAATTTAGGTGGGCTAATATATTTAATTTTTTTTTCCGGGGAGCTTCGTGAATTTTAAAGATAAAATAAGAAGAAAAATTGTAAATGAAAAACAAAAAAATGAGGTGGGCTGGTTTGTATTTGTCGCTCAAAATGTGTATTTTTTTTTTTAATCATAAATGTAAAAATGATATAATTTTGAAAGGCTACTTGCAGAATTGAATAATCGTGTGATCTTTTGGCTGATGATCAATCTCTCTTTAACTCTGTTCCGCGTGTGTAAATTTTAAGATATCAACACCACAATACTGTGACTCTAAAACCATGCATTTTCAAAATAAAAAAAGGTATTAATTTCTTCTACTTTGAAAACGGTAGGATTTTATGCCCCTTTCGTATTATTATGTTAATAATGTTGCACATTTACATATAATTGTATACTAAAGTTTAAGAAATACATTTAAAAAATAATAAACTAAAAATAGATCATAGATAACCGTGCCTAAGTCCCATTTTCAACGCATATTTTATGTCATTTATCTGTTCTCTTTCTTAATTAGGTGGTTCCTTTGAAGTTTGACAATGACTAATGATTTTGTTTTTCTTCTTATAGATTTCTTTTCATTTTAAATTTTCTTGTGCTATCGATCAATAGATTGAGCTTATAAGAAAGAACCTAGAAAATAAAGAGTGCAAATTACCCTAATTATTAAAATTTAAAACTTTTATACAAGAATAGTATATTTCTAATTCTTATTTTAAAAATATATGTTTATCCGAAAATACTTAATTTTTTACAAATTGTTCCTTATAGTTTACAACTTTATTTGATTTATTATTAAAATTTTAAGATTTTTATACAAGAATAGTATATTTCTAATTCTTATTTTTAAAATATATGTTTATCCGAAAATACTTAATATTTTTACAAATTGTTCCTTATAGTTTACAACTTTATTTGATTTTTTTAATGTACACTTTCATATAATATTTTCTTAGTGTTTACATTTTCATTTAAAATAACAGCAAAATCATCTGCAGACGAAAAAAAATAAAGTATTTATAGAATATTTAAAATCTAGTTATTCATGAATCACTATCTTCAAACACAATATTTATCAAATTTATCCCAATAAATATATCACTTTGATTGGTGGTGGGTATCCGATTCAAAGTCGGATTGGGCCTTAAATCCCCGATGATGACAGAGACAATGTCGATAATAGAGGCGTTGAGCTTCCCGTGGTGAACGCTATGGTCGGATGATTACTCTTTTTGTCCTCCTTATTGCCGAGTGTAGAGATTTAATTAATAAAACATGTGACATATTTTTTGGTTTTGTTGAACAATATGCGATCTAGCTTGTGTATTATGTCGCGCACAAACGTGTCATTTTAGGGCGTGTTGATCATGAAGATTATTCGGGTGAAATTTGTAGGTTGATTATGACCGATCTTTCTAAATAATAAAATCTCAAGTTATTTTGTTTAAAAAAAAAAAAAAAAAAAAAACACACACACACACAATATCTGTTGAAAAAATTGAAGCTTGGGCTTGGTTTCCTAATTTCTGTTACTAATGGAATCAAATATTAAGAGACGCAATTAACAACAAACACGCTCATTGCTTTAAGCGATCACTAATTAACCGCTTAACTATTAGAAGACTTTGTCAGATCTGATGAACGGTGTATATAATTTTTGGATAATATAACAATTAAGGAATAGTTCAGATGCTAATTTCGTCAACTCAAAATTCTGCAAGGTGACAAAGTATATTACGTGGATTACATGTTTGCTTACCATCACTCTCAACTGATTTGATATATGGATAAATTAATGAATTTGATTATCTTTTAATCAGGTAAGGCTATCAGAGTGTGCATATGACATTCTTATTATTAATCTCCACAAACCATAGTAGGACAACAAATGCATACCATAAATTGACTGATGTCATTATACCCTATAATTAAAAAAAAAACAGAAATACTAAATTTTAAAAATAAAACTGTTTGAATGAAGAATCTAATCGGTAATTTTTATTTTTATTTACAAGATTCACAACTTTCCCAACAATTTAGGTCATACTGGTTCCCATTTCATCCCCAATAATTCGTGCAACACAGTAAAATAAATGTACTCCGAGTCCATGAATCTATTATTTTTCTTTTTCAAATATGAATTAATGTATAATAAAATCCTAATCGCCGCACTTTCTCTCCCAAAAAACTAAGACTTAGACTTTAATTTTTTTTTTGTCGTCGTCTCCCTTAAAATACGAAGACTCTGGTGGTTCCGATCAACGGAGGACTCTCGACCTAGATGAAGATATTTTTTTATCTTTATTTTATTTTTCATACTTTGTTTTATTATGTTGGAAAAATGATATGAAATAGCCAATTCAAACTATGACTTTTGCAAAATAGTCATAGTTTCATTAGGTATAGCAAAATAGCCAATTGAGAGTACTACGACTTTTAATCTTGCCTCGATTAATTTTAATGCAACCTTCATAAAGCTTACATTCTATCTTTATAGTTCGTTGAGATTAAATTTAATCCAGCCTAGATTAATCTTACTTTGGCTAGTTTGCTTATAGTTGACAAACTATGCTTATTTTGCAAAAGCTTAAGTTCTATTTGGCTATATAGCCGCTTGACCCTATTATGTTTCAATGATTCAGACTTATTATATCGTGTACCATCTAATCTTTAATCGGAGCGATTTTGAATATTTCTTCAGATCTGAATCTCAGATTTAAGATTTGATTTTCTTTGAACGTAGATCTCAGTCGGACAATACTCTTAAAACCGCAATATGCAACAAACGAAGACCGGTGTTTATGTTCGTGATTCGTGTAGTAATTTAATAATAACTGGTTATGTGCATAGACTATTAACTCATAAGTTATTTTGTTGTATTTATGATTGCTTGTGATCCAGTTTTCATTTACTTCGTATAGAAATTTTAGAATTTTTTTTTGCGCTATTCTTGTCATCTAAGCTTTTTGTTTTTATCAATATATCCTTTTGATTTTGATTAACCTTTCATATAAACACACTTACCTATATATATAAACACACTTACCTTTTCTTCTCTGCATCAAGTACACAGCTCATGTTATTGAGAATAGAAAATTGGAAGAGTATAAAAATAAATTAGTGATATATTACATGGCATGAGGTAATTAGTGTGCAATATCTTCCAAGGCAACTGGAGATGATTGCGTAAAGATCAAATTCGTCTCTTTTTTAAATGGCCTATTACAATCTCTTAACTATTTTGTCCCTTTTTTCAACTTTCAGCCCATCAAAATGGTACCTATTACAATCTCTTAACTATTTTGTCCCTTTTTTCAACTTTCAGCCCATCAAAGTGGTACATAAGCCCTTAATTTAAAGTTTTAAGCAAATGCATTCTAATTTCCATGTCATATTGCTTATCCTTTAATTCTTATATGTGTTTCTCTTCATTTTCTTGTAGTTGAGGAAAAGTTAGTATGTTAATTACATATAGTACTTGTAAAACAACATCGAAAGGGTTCATGATGATGGCTTAATATGTTTGCTAATAATGTCTCACAGTTATAAAAATCTTATTGTTAAAAATAATCAGTCTTTTATTTTTATGAACGCAAATATAATAGGACTTTCATTTTTTTATAACATATTTTTTAGAGTTTATTATTTTTCAAATTTCTCAAAACACTCATAATTCCTCCCAATATTTTTAGGGGGAAATCTATTGTTTTACCTGAGATAATTTTATCTTTATTATCATGTGACTATGTAGTCTAATATATCTTCGCATATATAATAAAAGTTAATTTATTATTGCGGGTTTTGTAGGTTATTTTTTTAATAAAATAAAATTTTAGTTAAAATTTTTAAATAAATAAGAAAAACGATTAGTTGCAACAATTTTTTTTATAATAAAATATAAAGGAGGTTTGCAATAAATATTAAATCGTTTTTATAGTTGGTCACGGCTACTTTAATCTAAGAAGATCACACGTAGAAAATAACGGGCTAGTAAAGCATTGCCAAGTTAATTATTGTGCTCCGAAATGAACTATACCATATTTATTTTTTTTCTCAAAAACAAAAAAAAAAATCTCCCAAAGTCAAAGGAGGGGAAGAAATATAGAAGGTTGTGGCTGTTGTCATTTTGATATTTCCTTGTCAAACTTGTATTTTATCACAAGTCTTAATCAATTTGTGATATGTATGTGTATGTATGTCTATATAGTGTGGTTTTGTGTCATTATATATATATATATATATATATATATATATATATATATTAATCTGTGTATCATTATATATACGGCATACGTATCTACTCAGGAATCATGATATTCTTTTCTTTTTTTTTCAGAAGGAAGAATCATGATATTCTTTGGACCACAAACTTTCATACCATTCATTTTTTGTTATTCCTTCTAAAAATAAATTTGTTCAATAACAAAAAGGAAGAGAAAAATCTGAAACGTATCTTTTCTGGTTGGAAATATTTGTTTATGGAACTAGATTTTTAATACATGATAGAAATAAAGCAGGCGGATACAACCACGTTAGTAAATATCAAATCTGTCATGAAATCGAGGAAAACATACATATATATATATATATATATATATATATATATATGGGTGATGTAACTATCTAGTCAATTTAAAGTTTGAATTCCGTTCAATTTTTCAAAGTTAAAGTAAATTAACAAAAAAAATTAAAAATTACACAAATACCCTTTTCATTTACCCCTAATCTTACGAGACCTAATCTATTTCAAAAATGCCAAACACTATTAAATCACGAAACTCAAAACCCTAGCACAAACACCATCGCCTCTGTCATAGTCGAACTCGTCATCGCCGTCGACCTCCATCATAGTCGAACTCGCCACTGTCATAGATCTTCGTCGTCATCACCGTCGATCTCCATCGTAGTCGAACTCGCCGCCGTCGTCGAACTCGATATCGCCGTCGATATTTGTAGCTGCAGCAGTTGATTGCTATCGCCATTGTTGTCGCCACCGGTCTCCATCGCCAATATCACTGTCGATCGTCATCATCATCACCATCGTCGTCGATCCCCGTCGTCATCGTTGTCGATCTCTTCTTCTTCTTCTTCTTCTTCTTCTTCTTTGGTTTGAGTGTATGTGATACATGATTAATATTTTTGAATGATTTATTCTAAATTTTTGAACGGTTTTGGTTTTGTGCATGTTTTTAAAACTCGATTAACAATTTTTTAAGACATGATTAAATTTTCTGAGCTTCTAATTTTTTATTATAGAAAAAGTAGATTAATATTTTAGAAGTAAGATTAAATATTTTGACACTTCTTTGCCTTCTTGTAGCATATGACTAGGTCAAATAAAGCTATTCCTTTAAAAGAGAAAACAAACGAAAGTCTATCGCAATAGAAGATTCATACATTTTGTTTACATTTGTTGCTTGTTTAGTCGGGGGATTCAAAACTTATAGCTAGTTTCTTTTTATGTTATAGAAGTGGATTAAATTTTTTGAAGGCACGATTAAATATTTTGAAATCATGTTTGCCTGAAAAATGAGTCTTTGTGAGTAATCTTTTTTCTATTTTTTTTGTGTTTTTAAACCGGTTAACAAAATTGAGGCATGATTAAATTTTCTGAAATTCTGTTGCCTAGTTTCGACGATGAAATTAGTTTTAAACTACTTGGTATATAAAGTACATTTAAAAAATAGTGCATTAAAATTTTAGAGATCTTGACTAATTATTTTGAAATTATGGAAAAATTAATTCACGAACACGAACATAAACATAAGAATTTTAAAATTAAATTATTTTGGTGAAAAGTGAAACAGAAAATTTTGAAATCGATTGATGGATCGAAATGTGAGTTTGAGAACTGAAGAAATTGATCAAAACACGTAGAATTCTTTTTTCAACATAAAATAATATATACCTAAACATGAATGAATATATTAGTATTTTTGCATTATTAATGACTACTACGCAATAACCTATGAAACTTTGGCTATTTCATACAAAAATTAGTTTAAATTGGCTAATTCATACAAAAATTAGTTTAAATTGGCTAATTCATACAAAAATTCTTATATATATATATATATATATATATATATATATATATATAAAAGAAATAATTTATGGAACTAGATTTGACGATAATCATATTAATATAGAGCAAGCATAATAGATAAGTATCTACATCAAATTAAATATAAACTATTCCACCACCAACAACACAAAACTCTCTTTTTTCCCTTCTTTTTTTTTATTCATAGTCTATATTTATTAAATGGAAGATTTTAAGCTCATGTTACAAATAATTTGCAAATTGTGTTTATAAGAGTTTGAACCAATGTCCTCACGCAAGATTGGAGACCTCGCAAATAGGAGATAGTGCCACTCAAACTAGAGGTGAAACTAGATGGGTTCGGTTCGATTTTTGATAATTTTAGTATCCGAATCCGAATTTTCGGTTTTTAAAAACTCGGTCTAGTATCCGGTCTAATTTAGTCTTAAACCGAAATTCGGTTATCCGAATATTCTGTTACTTGGTTTCTTAAATCCAGTATCCAATTTTTAAAATTCGGTTATCCAGTTTGTAAAATTTCAGATCCAGTTTTATAAAATGGATATCCAGTTTCTCTAAAATACAAATCCGGTTTGTAAAAATTCAAAAAACGAGTACAAACGAGTCTTTTAAAGCTCCAAAATGACAATACATAATCTAAAATAGAGTAAAAAAATAAAATTCAAAAGGGCACTCGTCTCCAACTATCTGCACATGTAAATATCATAATATAAAATTAAAATTACAACCCTAATGATCATAATAAACCATACAACAATTGAATTTGTATGTTACCTTTATAGATCACATAATCAAGTTGCAGTAGCAGTAGGAGTTGATATATGAGAAATTTGTTCTTCTATGACAGCTTGACCATCATATGTTAATAATAATGACATAAATTTAAAATAAATTTGTTTTAATAAACAAACAACAAATGAATATGTCAAATAAAATATCAAATTAATTATCTTACCCGAAACAACTTGCTTAGAATCATTTAGTGCTTCCACTTCATCCATGTATTCTCGCAATACAACAGGATCTTTGTACGAGCTCAACCAACTTTTAGTGCAAATCAATGCTTCAATGCTTCCACCATTCTCGGAGACAAAGAACTTCGAAAAGGATCTAGAATGCGACCACTTGTGGAGAAAGCCGATTCGAAAGCAATTGTTGACACCGGGGCTGCAAGAACATCTCTAGCCATACGCGACAAATTTGGATACTTGATTCCACCATTCACAAATATCAAAGTAGTTGTCCAGATTCAAGTCTTTTTTTTTAATATATATTTCTTTTTAATTAAAAAAAATCGGTTTAATAACCGATATCCAGATTTTCGCAAAATCAAATCCGATATCCGGTCCAGTTTTGTAAACCGGATCGGTTATCCGAATCCGAATTTCGGTTAGCTGACGTGGCTCCAAATTTCGGTTTCAGTTCGATTTGGATATCAGTTTTATCCGATTTGTGGTGCGGTTTTGTATAGCCCTAACTCAAACTAGATGCGTGGGGGTTACACAAAACACTCTTATAGTTATGCAAATAGTAAATAAGAACAAGTACGTATAAATATAATAAATTTAACAGTTTAATGATTCCATGTTATTAGAGCAACTTCAACCCATGCACTAAATCTGGTGTTGAAATCACACAACTTTTGTGTGTTTATATAGCACCAAATTTTTTTCAACACCAAATGTAACACTAAAAACACTATTCTATATTATTATATTATTAAAACTAAATAACATCTTTATTAATAAATATTTCAAGAAAAAATTATAGTTCTTATATTTTTAAACTAATTGATTAAAATTATTTTTTACATGTTAATATTTAAAAAAATAAAATTTACTAAATTTTAAAATAATAAAATTAATATTAAATCACTTAAAAAATAATACATATAAATAATTATGGTTTAGTGTATATATATATATATATATCTACATATTAATAGTAAAAAAAACAAATTTGTCGTGTATACTGTACCACGTCAAATTTAACGTGATACTTTACAAACGTTATAATATAGCGTGTGAGTTGCATTATGGTGATTTTGCACCAAATTTGGCGTTTTGCAGTTGCATTGGAGATTGGAGATGGGCTTAATAATCATACTTAGGGTATTGATCGATCTTATCCCCGAGGCAGTCTTCTTATTGGATTATTCATCACTACAGTGCCCCCCTATAGTTATTGGTGGGATATAAAGCTCCATTAAAGCCTTGAATTATTGCATGTTATTCTTATCACCTCACCAAAAGACTTTCCATACATTCTTTTAGACTTTTTTTTTAGTGCTAAAATGTAACAGTCGACATCACATCTGATTGATGTGATTTAAATCATATTCTAGCATTAAACAAATTTGGAGAGAAAAAATAAACAACTTGAAAACTGTGGATAAAAACAATACATATTATTAATGTAAAAAATAGATTTTTTTTTTTTGAGGAAACGTGGTCGGTGCCACGGAATAACATAAAAGCCCTCACGTATGGCGGAGGAATACCGTGGTTACAAAGATAAGAGTGAAACAGAACCAAACGGTAAAGAAAACAGAAATAAACTCAAACAAACAGGGCCCTAGGAGGCCGCGCGGGACCTCAACTCGCGATCATCGGCTCTAATAGCCTCTTCCGAACAAGGCGGGACTAAACCCAGCCAGGTCGAGGACGAGTAATGGTTAACCGCGTAGCGCGCAAGATTATGCGCAGCAACATTACAAAGACGAGAAATATGTATAATGCGAAAAACCTCAAGCTCCCTCACCTCTCTGAAGATGCGGTGCAAGATCGTCCCAAGCTCTGTCGCAGGCGTCACGCCCTCATCAATCATCCTCGCCACCCCCAAGCTGTCAGACTGGATCTCCGCTCTCCTGCCACCGACGCTGCGAACTAACTCTATGCCCTGGAGGACAGCATACGCTTCCGCAAGCTGGGGGGAGAACCCCCTAGCCAGGAAAAGCGTCTGCGAGGCGATCACCTTTCCGGTGTGGTTTCGGACAATACAACCGACACCGAAGCCTCCACGGTCGCGAGCGAGTGCCGCGTCGACGTTAATCGAGAGGGTCCCATCACTAGGGGGGTCCATCTGGGGGTCGTAGTCACCCTCGTGCTCGTCAGAGTCTCCCCAACCGTAGCCGCTCTGTACTCCTCGAGGAAGCTCACCGTCCACTGGACAAGCTGGGGCTGGCTCCAAGCAGGTCTCCCGGCCAAGACATTGTTCCTGTGATTCCAAAGTTTCCAAATAATAGTAATAAAAAGCTCATGGAAACGAACCTCCAGGGTCTCCGTCGCTCTGAGGATAGCATCAAAAGCATCGCCGTCCCTGAAAGGCGGAAGAATGTGGCCGAAGCCCACCTCTTTCCAGACTCTTCTGCTCCACCTGCAACCCCAAAAAGAGTGGAAAACAGTCTCTCTCGCCTCCTGACAGACAGGGCAGCTGTCGTCAGAGGTGATCCTCTTCTTAGCTAAAACTGCTCTGGCCGGGATCTGGCCTAAACAGACACGCCAACAGAAGAGTTTCACCTTAGGAGGAACTCTCAGCTGCCAGAACTTCGTCCACCACTTCTCCATCACCGTCGGATCTGAAGAGCTGGCGGCCGGAGTACTGGCTCTCTCCATCGCGACGCGGAAGCCACTCTTGACGGAGTACTCTCCGTTCTCAGTGAAATGCCAGCGTCGCACGTCAGGAGTGCCCTCACCCCCACACGGGATGCTCAGGATCGCCGCGGCGTCCTCTTCACCGAACATCGCAGTGATAAGATCAACGTCCCAGCTGCCGTCGGGTCTCATAAGCTCAGCTACCCGCATATCGGGGGGAATCCAAGGGGGGTCAGTCCAGGTGGCCGGTCTGTCCCTCGGGACCCAACTGTCGCCCATGACTAACACGGATTCCCCATCACCTATCCGCCATCTCGAACCGGACTGAATGATCTCGCGACCCCAAAGAAGACTGCGCCAAATGGAAGAGCTACACGAGCCAGGGAGAGCCGTCATAATATCACCGTCGGGGAAGTAGCTCTGTCTATAGACTCGCCCTACCAGACTCTCCGGTCTCCTGAGGAGCCTCCAGACACCTTTGGCCAAAAGAGCCTGGTTTGACTTCTCTAGATCTCTGAAGCCCATCCCGCCCTCTGACTTATGGCGCGTTAGGTCCTCCCACTTGCACCAGTGGATCTTCTTCGTCGCCGTTCCACCCCCCCACCAGAATCTGGCTATCGCCGAGTGGATGTCTCTAATTAAGCGCAGCGGGATCTTGTGGCACGAGGCCACGTAACTGGGAATCGACTGAAGAACGGATTTAATGAGGACCTCTCTGCCAGCAATGTAAAAAATAGATAAACACTTAAAACTCATGTCGTTCGATTTAAGACCAAAGTTTATGATTGTATGTGAGCCAAAAATCCTCTATTTGTCGTCTTTGGCTTGTTAGAAAATAGTTTCCTACTTCTCGTAACCTAAGAAAAGAGAGAAAAATAAATTAGGTGTATAGAAATTTCTCTCTACGCTGTTTTTGACGTTCAACATTAGTTTTTTTTTTATATGTGATGTTTCATTTTGTCTCACTACAAGAAAATAGGGTATCAGACTAATTTTTAGTCTTTGATACGTAAATATTTTCGAGACTGAATTTCAGTCCCCAATAAGACACTACGCAAGAGTATAGAAGACTGATTGTTAGTCTCCGATTTTTCTCATTTTCCGAGAATAGATTTTAGCCTATGATGCCCACAATCAGGGACTAAAAATTAATATCTGCAAATTTGCGTCATTTTTACATTTTTGGAGGGAATATATATGTGGCTAATTATTAGTCTCGAATAGTATACGCAACCAAATCAATCCCGAATACTATCAGAGACAACCAAATCAGTCCCGGATGCCAACTATCAGAGACTAAAAATTGGTCTCCTACGATTTGCGCCATTTTTCATTTTCGAGTGAATACATCCATGATCGAAAATTAGTCTCGAATACTATCAGTCCCGAATACTATTCGAGACAACCAAATCTATCTCGAATACCCGCAATCAGAGACCAAAAATTAGTCTCTACAAATTTGCGTCATTTTTACATTTTTGGAGGGAATATATCCGTGAATAATTATTAGTCTCGAATAGTATACGCAATCCTGAATACTATCAGATACAACCAAAATCAGTCCCGGATGCCAATTATCAGAGACTAAAAATTGGTCTCCTACGATTTGCTCCATTTTTCATTTTGGAGGGAATACATCCGTGATCGAAAATTAGTCTCTCCTAAAATTATGACCGGAGAAATATTTATATTTGTGACTAAATATTAGTCTCGAATAGTATACGCATGAAAATCAGTCTCTAATAGTATCAGAGACATCATGATCAGTCTTTGATGCCCACTATCAAAGACTAATAAATCAGTCACGGATACTCTAGTCTCTGATACCCTGTTTTCTTGTAGTGTCTCTAGAGTTAGAGAGAAAAAATATTTCTAATAAGAGAAAGTGATGCGAGAGAGAGAGAGAGAGAGAGAGAGAGAGAGAGAGAGTTTCTACAAGTTGAGAGAACTTAACTCAAATCTTGTGTAGAATAGTGAAGTATTTATAGTCATCTGAGCCAAGGAATCATCCTTGGCCCGGGTCATGGTATGCGGCACTTTGAGAAGTTTCGAGGACTAGGGGATTGGCGGAATTTTTTCAGTTGACAACACTATGGGAAAAAGAGAGTCCATAGTAGAGAGTAAGTGACTATGTTCGCGGATTATGTGTGCCGAGGATCGGCATGTGGAGAGCAGCTTTGGTGCGCTCGTGATGAGAGGTATCCAACAAGGAGACATGCCGAGGACTTGCAGGTTGGTGGCAAGTCTTGGTCCGCAAAAAAAGTGCTCAAGTCTTCAGCGGGTGCGTGGCAAAATTTTGTCTCGAAATTGTGGCGTAGCATTAGAGACTTGGAACTTCTTGACTCGTGACCTTGTTCTTGGTCTTGGTTTTGACTTTGCGAGTCTTTGTGATTTTCGTCTTCGGGCATGGGCTTTGATCTCGTGGGTCCACTGCATTTAATCTTTTAATCTTTCATGATCGTTTCTATGTAAGACTGTCATTTTTTCACAACAAAACAAATGAAGCTATAGCACATACATTATTGGACTATATCTATATGCATCTTCTAATCATTTTTACGCTTTTGTAACAATGAACTTAATTAAGGCTGATTGATTATCTGTTTCAATTTATCATATTATGTATATGTATATGTAATATCAAACTGTAATGTAACTAACGTTTCCATGCAGCATTCATTGGTGTTGGAAGGTTATTATGTCTAAAATTTATTAATGGTTCAACCTAATTGAACCTAAAAGTAAAATGTAACTGACTTATTAATGTTCTATTTGTATAGAGAGATAATAGAATGCATGCAGGCTCAGTTTTTATAAAGTAATTTTTTTTTCTTCTAGTCACTAAATATGTTTTTTCTTCTCATAATGAAAAAACTTATTCCCTCTCTAATTTTCTTTATCATTTTACTAACTCTTCATTCTATTTAATTATTAATACAACGAAAAAAAAATGGCCACTCCTAGCTTGTATAAATTGAAATTTTGTTAATCCATAAGCAAAATATGGCACTCAAAATCTAAGACACAAGTAGTTATTAACTTCGTTCGGTGCAATGTCATTTACATCGAGAGGATTGTAGCACAACATAATAAAAATTCACTAATCAATAAGTAGTCAATAATACATAATCGTCTTATCTAAATTGATCACCTATTTAGAGGTTTTTTTTCCTACTACTATCCATGAATCTGAAATCCTCCCACTTTCACTCAAACACTCATCACAAATTTTGTTTCTCTCAATTACAATGAATGTTAACAATACTCACGGATTACAAACCCAACCTCTATCACTCACAAGAAAGTGCTAACAACAAGATAGAGATACACCATCCCACACACTGTTTATTGACTCGCAAATTAATGTACATGCCCAAAAACCTAGAGCATAAACAACGCTTAGAAAAAGACCACAAAAGGCATACTATCTCTTTTATAGTGGTCAACATGACTGGATGTCGAATTACAGTTTTGCACCCATAAACGCGTAGAAAATATTTGATGCAGATCATGCACGTACATAATCTTGATCAAAACCGGAAACTTCTCAAAATATCGACTCAAACAAAATGTCACAAAATTTGATCATCAGCCAAAATGTCTGAAGATATTACAGCCAGGACCATGTTAAGAAACATCTTGTCAACAATACTTTGTAGATAAAAAATAGGGCAGTGTAGCGAAATAGCCAAAATGAAACTATAAAATTTGTTTTTAGCCCATGTTTCACAACTTTTAGGGAAATAGCCAACAGACTTATGTGGCAATAATTAAAGTCTGATTTACCCTTATTTATTAACAAATTCGTCACTTTCTCTCTCTTACTTTTTTTCTACACTTTTTTTTACATAAAAACTTCAAAAAATCATATCTATCTCACATGAACTCGAAATTGAGTGATTCCAAATCCTACGGATTCGTGACGCCGAGATCTTCAAAAATAGATCCATTGTGTTTGATGAAAAATCATGTTTAATACCATAGATGTAGAAAAATCACGTTACTACCTTAAATATGGAAATAACTGGAAATTTTTGAAATTATCAAAAAAATAAATGGAAACGTAACTAATGATGCATTAAACATAATTTTTCATCAAACACAATGGATCTATTTTTGAAGATCTCGACGCCACGAATTTGTAGGATCTGAAATCACTCAATTTCGAGTTCGTATGAGAAAGATACAAATTTTTGAAGTTTTGATGCAAAAAAAATTATTTGAAAAAAAATAGGAGAGAGAAAGTGACGAATTTGTTAATAAATAAGGGCAAATCAGACCTTAATTATTGCCGACTATATCACTAAAAATTGTCAAACATCGACTAGATCCAAAATCACATGTTTCAAGTGGACCTAGTTACTTACAAATCTCTAAAAAATAAGTCAACAATAAATGTAACAATATATATATATATATATATATATATATATATATATATATATATATATTTAATCAAAATGTTGCATTTGTTTATTAACAAACTATGCTAAAAGCTTACAAATCTCTAGCTCTTACTAATTTTTTTGCTTAACATTTGACCCATTTAGTTTTATGTATAGCTCTCCCTAAATACACATTTATTTTGTATTTTAGGAATCAACCATCTCTTGTCTTTCTTTTCCTTTCTTTTTCCGTAAACAAGTAATACGAATGTCAAGTTGATTTTTTAATCATTATAGAGTCAATAATACTATCGTGGCATGTGTGTGCATAGATTGATTTTAAGGAAAAGTGAATTATAACAAATTCAATCAAGTACACGATATATATATATATATATATATATATATATATATATATATATATATATATATATATATTAGAAAAAGACATCTATTCACAAAATATTCAATGAACCGTGTTTTTATAAAACTTTTTTTTAAAGAAAAACTAAGAGATTAGACCATAAACACACGTAGTATTCATTCGTACCGATTTTTGTATCAGAAATATAAAAATGTCTCCAAAAAACTTTAAATACATTTTTTTTCAGATATAAATATTTCTAGATATGTCTTTATTTATTTTTTCATCTAGTCTAAAATATATTAATTATACTGCAGCAACGCACGAGACGTATGACTTGTTTGAATATAAATATAGGAAATGGTCTAGATATGTGTTGTGATGTGTAAGTATTATTGCATAATCTTACAATTAGCAAAAGAAATGTATCAAACGGATACATTACATTTATTAATATAATAATTATTATCATTATACCCTCAAAGAGGTTTACTCTTGCGTGAGAACATGAGTTCAATCTTCTGAAATAGCGATTTTTCTCAAATATATGAAATGTATGAATGAAAAAAATAGTAAATAATTATTATCATTATTGTTATATTATTGTTTCGAATATTTGGGCCTTGCAAGTTGCACCACATTTATTAATGCAGATGATTAATTTGCTATATTAAAAAAAAAAAAAAAAAAAAAAAAAAAAAAAAAAACTGTGTGCTCTTACCGAAACCATGGGCGTGTCGTGTAATATGTTGTGTGTTAATTCACATTTGTTTTTCAGCACCCATACTGCATCCTATTATCTCCGGCTACGTAAAATAATAATAAACTAAATTAAAAGGTACAAGTTTTTGAGATTTTCAACACATTTGATAAAATATTCAATCCTTAAAAAAAAAAACAGAGATTAAATATTCAATTAAAGTCGTGTACCAATTTGTTTTATCTTCTATTGGAACATGAAAAGAAAAAGAAATGGAATGACAGATGAAAGAAACGATATGATTCTACTTAAATGAAAGAAAACCAAAAGTAAAGCATTTTATCGTTAAATGTTTCATAGTTATGTGATTAGAGGTAGTACTATCTAATAGTTCAATAGCAATTAGATTGAACAATAATTCAAATCATGTTCATTATTTATTTTCAATTTTGAAATAGGTCAATTCGAAGACACATCGACTTATTTTCGTGATCGAAATATATAGATGTATGCCTTACAAATAGGGATCATGGATAATTGAAGAGGCTGAAGCAAAATACGTATGTAGTAATATATTTTAATTTTGACATAACTATATTATGTATAATCTTTTTAATTAAGTCTAATATATTATAATTGTTAACGTTCATATTATATGTAAACTATAATAATTAATAGTACATATTCTAACTTAGGAATGGCAGTTTAATCCGAAACCCGTTAATCCGTCGGGTATCCGAGCTAAACGGGCCGGGTGATACCCGCTCAAATGGGTTAACGGGTTAACGAGTAATACCCGTTATCATTTTTAGCGGGTACGGGTCGGGTGGCGGAAATAACATACCCGATCCGCTAACCCGTTAACCCGACCCGTAAACATAAAAAAAAACCCCTAGAATTTTGATATAACTTATACGTACTCTCACACATATAATTTTAGCTTTTATACTACTATATAACCTATGTAGTAGTGACAATTTTTTTCTTATAATATGAGTCAATTTTTTTTATTAAAAAAAGCGGGTTAACGGGCTAACGGGTGCATATTTTTGACACCTGTCACCCGGCGGGTATACCCGTTACCCGCTCCGTTTAAATAGACGGGTTAACGGGTATGGGCTAACGGGTATTTTTTTTGACAGGTAAGGTATGGTAATGGTGTACCCGCTAAAACCCGTACCCGTTGCCATAATCATGGATATCAGTTTATTTGACTTTATTTACGTCATTAATTACCTTCCCTCTTTACTCTAAATAGTGTTTTTTGTTTGTTTGTTTTTGTTTTTGTTTTTTTTTTTTTTCATTTCACGCTAACAATAGCATACGTTTAGGCTTTCCATTTATTGTTGCTTTATTCTATCCCTTATTTGCGTCATTAGTCTTGTACCATAGCTATATAAATAGCAGCAATATTATTAATAAAATATTTCATTTAGATCATTCAAACTTCTATTTTCACATGGTATCATAACGTGGTTTAACCATGGCACCAAAAAATATCCGGTCCGAAAATACTCAAGCCCCACTTCTCACCGACGATAACTAAGGATCGTGGAGTTGGACGATCACTATGGCACTGCGAGCTAAGAGCAAAGTCGAGTTCCTGGATGGCTATATGCCGATAGCTGAAGACTTTCAAGTGCGAAAAGTCGCACCCAAAGGTTTTAATGAACTTTTCGGTGCGACTTTTCGCATCCAAATTTAAAAAAATCAGCGAAATTTTTTAGTCGCTTCAATGTATTTTGGGTGCGACTTTTCGCACCTAAAAGTCTTTTTGGGTGCGACTTTTAGGTGCGAAAAATCGCACCCAAAAGTCATCCGCACCGAAAAATTGTATTTGTAGTAGTGTCATCATGTTCTCCGTTACCTCAAAGGGTCTATTGGAAATGGTCTTTTTCTTTCTTCCACAAGTTCTCTTACTTTAATTAGGTATTTCGACTAAGACTGAGTTGGTTATCATGTGACTCGCCGTTCTGCGACTGGATATTTCACCATACTAGGTGATAGTCCAATATATTAGAAGTCCAAGAAACAACCCATGGTTGCTTGTTCTTCCACCAAGGCCGATCATAGCAATCTTTTAATCGCCATCACCACCGAATTAAAATGGCTTAAGTTTCTTCTCCATGACTTAGGAATCAATTTGCTCCAATTCATGTCTATTGTGATAATCAATCAGCAACACTTGCCAGAGGTTTTCTGCGTCGTGGAAACTAGCCGCCGAGTCCCAGCGAGTGAAAGTGGTTCTGGGTCCTACTTGTGGATGATACCTTGGTGTTGTTTTCTGTTTTTAACTACTAGTTTTCATTAGCTTGTTTATCTTTACTTTGTGTTGTGAACTTGGATTGGTACGATGCTATGTTTTGGGTTGGAGACGAGTTAGCAATCGTCCACATTCCTTCTTGGGAAACTCTGTTAGACTTTTGCCTATACAGTCTGAAAATTTATCTTCATCTTAGTAAATGGACCGTGTTTGGTTGGATCTCTCCATCATCCATTAACAATTATCTGAAAGAACTTGATTCATGCTCTTTTCTTTATGTGCCTCTTGTGCACTAATTGAGCTGTTATCTGTATTTAGCGTTAGCGATACATCTTTTCCAATCTAGGTCTTTATTAAGTGTAATATTGTACTTGCGAGAATTATTTCCATGTTCTAATAGATTGCTCCGAGCTATCGATCTCCTAAAAAAAATTATGCTATAAATCTCAGCCAAAAATAACGGCTAGTCTATAAATAAATGTGCCCACCAGATTTCAAATACTGGATAATGCATATTATTATCCCCCGCGTCTTTATTATAATTAAAATAAAAATAATGAAACTACTTCCTAATACATATGCGTTGTTTTATTTTATTTTTTTATAATGTAAACACAATTTAGACAATCATAAATAGCCAAGATCGTAGAACTAGATGATTTTCACAAAACATTAGAGATCAAGAAATCCTACCTCGATTTATGACGAGAGTGACGGCGGTGGCGGAATCACCGGGGTTGAGATCTGTTGGAATCGATCTAGGGTTTAAGAAAAAGTTTAACGCTTCGGTAAGCGGCGGAATTTTAAAAATTTTCTTTTTCAAGTAAAACGTTTTTACTAATCTAGACAAAGAGCAAGCACATGTAAATAAAAACTAACATAAGCTTTAAAGATTACTAACCTTCTTAGAAGCTTTTGGAAAAGGTTGCAACGTTCGTCTCCCCTCGCAGCCCGTCTCTCTTCCTTCCTCAGCAACTCGAGCAACCACGAAAGTTTCTATCACTAAATCACTCGAGAGAAAAAGGAATTAGTGTGTGGGCACTTTTAAACACTACGACTTAAGAACGATTCTTGAAGTCGAAGAGCTAAACACTAGGTCAAATGAGGACCTAGGTGCCAAAACAAGAAAACATAATTGAATAGAGAGAGATAGGAGAGAGGCGGCCAAGCTAGAGAGAGAAGCTCTCAAATCTCTAAAACTTGGGTGAATGAAATGTGTGGAATGAGGCTCTTATTTATAGGAGAGACTTTACCTTCAATAAGATAGTTTCATCTTCTATAGAATATCACATATTCATGAGCAATATTGCCTTATTCCCTCTTTCATTTGGGCGGTCAAAACTTGCCAAGCAAGTCCTTGGATTTGTTTCCTCTTTTATTTGCTTCTCCCTTGACTCCTCTTGGCCGATTCCCTTTATGCATGCATAGGAAATTTGTTTCCTCTTTTTCTTTTGGCAAGTATCTTGATACATTTATGCACAAAATATTCTCTCTTTCTCTTGGGTAGTAGGTGTTGGGAATATTGCCCACTTGAAGATAATGAATAAATGATTGCTAAATTCGATAATAAGATTACTTTATTAGCATTATATGATTAGTGGGTTGAGTTCTAAACAATTAGAATCAATAACAACTAACTTCCATAGCCTCCGTATTAAACTGAGTCACGTGCTGGGCACCTGAGTTCGGGCGGTGTGCTAAAACATGGTCGATGACTGATATACGCCTGGAAAGCTATATCTAAAGTCATATATGTGGAACACATGGGTGAAGGCTGATCACTATGTGGGAGCATTCTACACTTGTGGTAAGTGTACGACCTGGACAGGTCTTGGTGTAGATGTGTCGATTAAGGGCCGTTACGACACACTAACCGAGGCCACTATGATGGTCACAGTGAGACTTGATCTAAATCCTGAAGTGATCATGGACACTGAGTTATGTTACTGAGCTCTTTGACTCATTCGCTAAAAGGCTATTCATGCTAATCACAGCTTATGTCTTGGGAGTTTTCTCATAGCATAATTCGAGTGGGAAATGATTTACAGATACGGAATCCAGCCTTCCTGAAAGAAGGTTAATGTTCACTCACCTAAGGGTTGATTCCAGAACCGATAGATTGCTAGTACTTTCGAAGTAAGTAACGTTCGAAAGAATCTTTCGCTGGGGAAACAACAATGCTTAGGGCTGATATGTATCAAGAGAAATATAACGGAAAAATTGACTTCTCTTGACACGGGTTGAACCTGGAGGATCTTGATCACGAACTGACTATATCAGTGGACACTCGTCACGATGAGTAAATATAATTCTAGTATAAAGGAGAGTTCAGTCTTGGCTTACAAGGTTGAGTATTTGACCAAGATTATACGAATCGATGGGCAAAAGAGAAAGGACTATTTCGTCTTTTTCATCGGATTTGTTAAGCTTCTATTACTAGGTCCATAGTCCCCGATTCGGCTCTGATAAAGGCGGATAAGAACTTTCGTATAATAATGTTTATCATTATTAATCTCACTTGCTGTAATTGTGATTGACAGCATTAATTCTGGAAAACGGGTATTCGCAGAATTAAATAAATATTTATGGTAGAGTTGTTTATTTATTGTTTGATCAAGTAAATAAACAATTATTAATTATTTGTTTATTGTTGGACCAAGTAAATAAATAATTAATTGGGTTTTAAGCAATTGGGCTTTGCACAAAATATGAAAATCGAATTAGGGTTTTGGCACTAGGAATTTGCTCAAATCCCCTTGGCCGTGTGCCATGAAGTTCGAAATTTTCATAATTGGTATTTACCAATATTTTCTCTTTAGTTGTTTAAATAAAAGAGATAGAATAATATAAGATATTGTCCTATATTCTCTCCTTATTTAAAGGAAAGTATTTAGGAGAATAATATATTCTCCTTTATTCTCTCACTAAATAAATTATTCTCTATTTAAATAAAAGAATAATATCTCATAGATATTGATCTGATGGATGAGAGAAAAAGTAAGATTCACTAGTTGAGATCCAATGGCCTAGATTAAATCCTCTAGTGTGAACACAATAAAAGGAAATAAAATATTCTGGAAGATTCCATGAATATCTCCTTTTACTACTATAAATAGGGGTTCATGAGAAGACAAAAATAAGCAATTATTTTAAGAAATTTGAGAGAAATTTCGTGCATCACTAGCCTCCCTTGGCCGTGCATCTGCCTCTCCCTCCCCTCGGAAATTCGTTTCCATTCTTAGTAAAATAAGAGAGAGATCTCGAAACACCTAATTTCGTGATCTAGTGAGATAAAGATTGTGCCCATTCATCTTTCTTATTCGTCTCGGAGATTACGTTTCGGAAGACTAAGGTGTCATCCTCGAGTCCTTTATCAAGACGACGCAAAGAGTACGCGATTGGATTGGAGCGTTCTGTAGCTGAACCGAAAATCAATGTAAGTACTCGTTTACTCTTATATTGGTTGCTTGACTTATATGCTCTCGTGAATTAAATTAATTAAACATAACTAGATCTTGTTAATTATAACCATAATTTAATTAGCTTATGATCAGCGTAATTAATTATTTTTCCGCATTAATATGGTTATATGGTGGAATCATCTCAAACAAGTCGCATCGGAGCGATCGTTCATGTCCGATGTGAGCTCGATCCACCGACAAGTGGTATCAGAGCTAGATGTTATGATTAATTAATCGATTCGTTCTTATAATTAATTTAAATATGGTTTGAATGAAATTATATGTGGATGTGAATTTCATGCAATTCAATATATGATATGTGGATTGTGATTTGTGGTTTGATCGTAGAATATTTGATTCTCGCTTTTCTAGTTTTTTTTTTTTGTAAACCCGAAATTCAAAGGGTATAGGTTTTATGTAATTATTATTATTATTTTTGTACTCCGATGGTGCGACGTTCTTGATCACGACGATCGGCGAAAGACGGACACACAACGAATAAGCATGACGGACGAAGAAAGCCTCCACGACTACGCCACAAGAAAACTTGTCACAAAATTTTGTTACAAGTTTCGGCCGTCCTCTTAGTGCCGGGCCGCGCCCTCGTGGCGGCGGCGGTCCGGTGCAGCCTCAAGTCTAATCTTGACCTAGGTCAAGATTAGAGGATTCGTCCGGGCCTCAGCCCGGAAACCCTAGTGGGCCCGCCCACTCATTAAAAAAAATTACCGAAAAAAATTTAAGTTTTTAAATGTTTATTTAATTAATTGTATGGGCTGAGCCCTAATGATTTTTTATTTAAAACATTACAAAATAAATTATTATGATATCGATTTATTTTAATGGGACATTGGAATGGGCCCTTACTTAATTAATTTTTTCGATAAAAATTAGAAAAATTAAATAATTTGATATTGATTTATTTTCCTAAGGGACATAAGAATGGGCCCAATTGAATCCATGGGCCAATGTGATTTGGCTCATCTTGATTTACTTTATAGAATCAAATAGGAAACGATCAATCCGAATCAAACCATTCTTGCATGCTCTTGCTTGTTTATTTAATTACTATACCATGCTTGTATGCTATAACTTAGATCATGTATCGTATGTTAATGGTTGTCATGGGCTTTCATCCATTAAAATTGTCTAATTGGATTAGGATAGTTAATTAATGAATGAGTTGAACGGATCGGAGAGCTCTGTCACCAAGCCGATAAGAGGCTAAGCTGAGAGGTACTTAAGAAGACCTAGTGTCTCACCTTCTTTACTAGGAGCTTTTCCGTGATGGAATACTTTTAGGATAATCAAGACTAGATGTCACGAATTCCTAATCACTAAGCTATATCGAAACATCTGTTTTTAAGGGTAGCTTAGAAACACTCGAGTTTTTAATATGACTTAGTTAACTCGAGTGGATCACCTAGATTAAAGTTAATGCTAGGAAAATTAAAATACTGAAAGTATATTGAGTCGTAGATCTCCAACATTGACACAACACCGTGAGGATGAAAGATCCCCTCGTGACCGGCGGTTTTCTAAACATGGTGGTCAGTTCCATTCGGAAGGGCTTTTCTGATTCCAATACCTAGGTTGTGTCTCTGACGATAGGTGGGAGGGTTGATCTCTGCGTGTACTAGTTACGCTAGTGCGTATGAGCTAGATTTCTTTCACTGAAATGTTGGGTTGACTCATGCATGAACCAGCCGGTGGTTGCTCATGTGGCCAAAGATTCCTATAAAATTGGTAGTTAGTGAGCATAGTTATGAAGGTGCATGTACTATGATTGCTCACTAATCTGAGATGGTTCTCATTTTCACTAGGTGCACTCCGTTACGTCACCAGAGTGAAACGGACTGTGGCTATTAGTCGAATTACCTTGGAATATAAAAATTGGGTTCTTTTGATTAGTATTTTATCCCGTGCATGTTTGCATTATAGTTTTGATTTCCTAAATTACATTGATGGTTGTTTCTTTTCATATTGTTAATAAACGTACTTTTATGTTTTTAGTAATCATGTCGAACCCTATTATGGCCCTATTGTCGAAAGACGTCCTGACTGGAGATAACTTCCCTAAGTGGAAGTCGAATCTCAACATTGTGCTTGTGAGTGAAAGCATTCGCTTTATCCTCACTGAAGACAGACCTCCTCTTCTTGCTCATGGTGCCTCCAAGAACTTGAGGGAGGACTATGACAAGTGGACTACTGCCAATAATAAGACGGTGGCCATGCTCGCAAGCAGATCTGATGCGTTGCGAACTAAGATGGAAGGGAAGGAGACCACTGTGGAGATCCTTGACTCGTTGCAACAAATGTTTGGGATGCAAAGCGAGCAAGCCCGCATTGAGCTCATCCGTAAGTGCACTGGCACTAGGATGACTGCGGGAACTCCGGTGAGGGATCATATCATGAAGATGACTAACTACTTCACCGAAGCTGAACTCCATGGGGCACAGATGGATGAGGTTACTCAAGTGGGAATAATCCTGAATTCCCTTTCGAGTGACTTCATACAGTTTACGTCCAACTACATCATGAACAAGTTGACGTATGGACTGTCTCAGCTGTTGAATGAACTACAGACTTTCGAGTCTATCACTCGACATGGGAATAACAAAGAGTCAGCTCTCTATGCTGACAAGAGTTCTTCGCCTAAAACCAAGAAGATGTTGACTTCTGGTGCTGAGTCCTCTAAGGCACGTCCGAATACTTCAAAGGGGAAAGGTCCCGCTAAGAAGGAAATGAAGAACTTCAAGAGAAGTGGAAAAGGAAAAGAAAAGAAGCGAGAAAGCATTGGTAAATGCAACCACTGCAACACTGAAGGCCATTGGAAGAGGCATTGTCCTTTGTACTTGGCTGAGCTTGAGAAAAATAAGAAGAATGCTGGTATTGTACCTTAAAATTCATGATTAAAGATATCCTAAAAATGTTTTGAGGATAATTATTCATGAGCATACTTCTTTGCTTGTTGCAGAGCAGATCTGATGGAGCACACATGTGTAGATGAGCTTGCTGAGCAATGTCGGATTCAAGCCCGAATTGTAGAGAAGCTCATGCTCCGTTTGAAGATCTAATTTCCCGCTAGTTTTATTACTTTCATCTTTGGATTTATTTTTGAACATGGGATGTGTCATTTAATAATCCGAGGTTTTCTGGACTGTAGCCTTTATGGTTATTCCAGAAAGGATGAATCTTTCTTTCTTTATGTTTTATTACATTATTTATGAACACATGGTTGTGTCTTTAAATATTTCCTTCTATAATTGAATGCCTTGATTGTTTTTTATGATATTTGGATATGCATGAATGCTTATGTCCTTATGAAAAAGATATAGAATATGAAGGTCACATTTTTCCGTTCGTATGCTATATAGAAGCACAATAAATAAATATAAATATTATCTCTGTTAGAATTTAATTAACTTTTATTGCTTCATTAAATTCTTATGTTGAATATGTTTTATTGTTTAAGAACTATTTAGAGCTTTGAAAGCGTCTAAATAATTATTACCATTATTCGACAATGACTTGTGCGAATAATAAGTAATAAAGGAGACACAACTAAGAGTTAGTGTTGATGATGAATTAAATTAGTGGGAGCTTCCTTAATTGGAACCTAGTCACTAATATTCGTATTGATTGAGTGGGAGCATCCTTGAATGGAACCTAGTCACTCTAGATTTATTGATTGAGTGGGAGCATCCTTAATTGGAACCTAGCCACTCTAAAATTCAATAATCGAGTAGGAGCATCCTTAGCTGGAACCTAGCTACTCTTATTCATTGACATAGTGGGAGCATCCATAAATGGAACCTAGTCACTAAGTAACAAATATTATTGAGTGGGAGCATCCTTAATTGGATTCTAGTCACTATTGTTCAATAAAAGAGTGGGAGCTTTCTTCAATGAAATCTAGCCTCTTGTTGTTCAATAAATAGCAACATCCTTCATAGGATTAAACCCATAATTGAAGATGGCATCCTTAACTGGAATGTATATGCTATTATTCAATAATTAAAGTGGAAAGAGTAATCAATGATTACCTTGCCACATAAATCAATGAATTGAAAGGAATGATAATTTTGAATTATCTTGTCGTTAAAATCAATAACCTAGTGGGAGCATCCTAGAATGGATCCTTGTCACTCTCATCAGCAATAAACTTTCCTTAAATGGAAAGACATGATCTTGAGATATCACTCTCGATCATACTAACTTGTCTGAAAGTTATTAGCCCATATTTAATAGATCTACCTGTTGAGCTATTAGCTTAAAGGAATAGAGAGATCTATAAAAGGATTAATGAAATGGTTTAAGCTTTATAAGCTATAAGGTAAGGGATTGAGCCCTTAAGGAGACACATTATCATCAATGATACTCTTCTTTCTGATACCACAAACCACTTCATTAGGGATCTTCAAAATTCAAAATTGAAGATGAACTGTCCTTTGAGGATGAAGTTCCAATAACATAAAGACATGGATCGAAGTAGTTATACTACTAAACCTTTTGAAATATGAAAGATAGATCCTAAGTACTTAACAAACTAGTCATGATTGTACATGGATGTTTGTTATAATCGATATTTTGAGAATGATCGATAAGTGAAGCTCTTAAACAAGTGTCATGAATAAAGTCATTACTATTATAGTTCTAGACCTCATTACGACACAAATAAATTGACTGAGCTAACTGTTTCTAAAATTAAATTTAGAAACGACATGCTCGTTCCATTATGTCTCAAACATACTTATTGATATAAGGTATGAGCTCAATGTTGAGGCTATCAACATGGTCTTTAAAAAGGACTAATAATTAGACCTTAGACAATGTCGTATTTCCGAGAATAACTACATGTGTTGTAAACACTGTAATTTCTGGAAATAGTGAGATACTTAGTTATTTAAATATAATAAATCCTTAAAGTCCTGTGTATATATTGAATATGAACACGACAAACAAGGATGAACTATAAATAACCAAGTAATGGAAATAGGTCAATAAAGTTCTTATTTAAACACGTTCAATAAATCACACTATAGTAAGTGGTGATGAGATCAAACCATGCAATGGTGCAACCTGTTTTGGCACCAAAGGGATGTACACCTTGATAGGGAGACTTGTTATCTTTAGATATAAAGTCTGGTGTATAATCTAAAGGTATGCGAAGTGTTAATTTATTTACTATGGACAATTTGACTTGACCTTAAATGGTAAGTCAAAGATCACTTGCAAAAATGCATGAACTAGAATAATGGGACATATGTCAGATCGACATAAATGATAGAGAATAGATAAAATGGGAATCCATATGATGGGAATCTCAATCCCGGGTCAAAGTCTAAACCGTCTATAATGATGGCAAAGAATTAAATTGGCTTAAGGAAACTTATCTTCTCTGGTCAAAGTGGGAGATTGTTGGGAATATTGCCCACTTGAAGATAATGAATAAATGATTGCTAAATTCGATAATAAGATTACTTTATTAGCATTATATGATTAGTGGGTTGAGGTCTAAACAATTAGAATCAATAACAACTATCTTCCATAGCCTCCGTATTAAACTGAGTCACGTGCTGGGCACCTGAGTTCGGGCGGTATGCTAAAACATGGTCGATGACTGATATACGCCTGGAAAGCTATATCTAAAGTCATATATGTGGAACACATGGGTGAAGGCTGATCACTATGTGGGAGCATTCTACACTTGTGGTAAGTGTACGACATGGACAGGTCTTGGTGTAGATGTGTCGTTTAAGGACCGTTACGACACACTAACCGAGGCCACTATGATGGTCACAGTGAGACTTGATCTAAATCCTGAAGTGATCATGGACACTGAGTTATGTTACTGAGCTCTTTGACTCATTCGCTAAAAGGCTATTCATGCTAATCACAGCTTATGTCTTGAGAGTTTTCTCATAGCATAATTCGAGTGGGAAATGATTTACAGATACAGAATCCAGCATTCCTGAAAGAAGGTTAATGTTCACTCACCTAAGGGTTGATTCCAGAACCGATAGATTGCTAGTACTTTCGAAGTAAGTAACGTTAGAAAGAATCTTTCGCTGGGGAAACAACAATGCTTAGGGCTGATATGTATAAAGAGAAGTATAACGGAAAAATTGACTTCTCTTGACACGGGTTGAACCTGGAGGATCTTGATCACGAACTGACTATATCAGTGGACACTCGTCACGATGAGTAAATATAATTCTAGTATAAAGAAGAGTTCAGTCTTGGCTTACAAGGTGGAGTATTTGACCAAGATTAGACGAATCGATGGACAAAAGAGAAAGGACTATTTCGTCTTTTTCATCGGATTTGTTAAGCTTCTATTACTAGGTCCATAGTCCCCGATTCGGCTCTGATAAATGCGGATAAGAACTTTCGTATAATAATGTTTATCATTATTAATCTCACTTGCTGTAATTGTGATTGACAGCATTAATTCTGGAAAACGGGTATTCGCAGAATTAAATAAATATTTATGGTAGAGTTATTTATTTATTGTTTGATCAAGTAAATAAACAATTATTAATTATTTGTTTATTGTTGAACCAAGTAAATAAATAATTAATTGAGTTTTAAGCAATTGGGCCTTGCACAAAATATGAAAATCGAATTAGGGTTTTGGCACTAGGAATTTGCGCAAATCCCCTTGGCCGTGTGCCATGAAGTTCGAAATTTTCATAATTGGTATTTACCAATATTTTCTCTTTAGTTGTTTAAATAAAAGAGATAGAATAATATAAGATATTGTCCTATATTCTCTCCTTATTTAAAGGAAAGTATTTAGGAGAATAATATATTCTCCTTTATTCTCTCACTAAATAAATTATTCTCTATTTAAATAAAAGAATAATATCCCATAGATATTGATCTGATGGATGAGAGAAAAAGTATGATTCACTAGTTGAGATACAATTGCTTAGATTAAATCCTCTAGTGTGAACACAATAAAAAGAAATAAAATATTCTGGAAGATTCCATGAATATCTCCTTTTAATACTATAAATATGGGTTCATGAGAAGGCAAAAATAAGCAATTATTTTAAGAAATTTGAGAGAAACTTCGTGCATCACTAGCTTCCCTTGGCCGTGCATCTGCCTCTCACTCTCCTCGGAAATTCGTTTCCATTCTTAGTAAAATAAGAGAGAGATCTCGAAACACCTAGTTTCGTGATCTAGTGAGATAAAGATTGTGCCCACTCATCTTTCTTATTCGTCTCGGAGATTACGTTTCGGAAGACTAAGGTGTCATCCTCGAGTCCTTCATCAAGACGACGCAAGGAGTACGCGATTGAATTGGAGCGTTCTGTAGCTGAACCGAAAATCAGTGTAAGTACTCGTTTACTCTTATATCGGTTGCTTGATTTATATGCTCTCGTGAATTAAATTAATTAAACATAACTAGATCTTGTTAATTATAACCATAATTTAATTAGATATGATCAGCGTAATTAATTATTTTTCCGCATTAATATGGTTATATGGTGGAATCATCTCAAACGAGTCGCATCGGAGCAATCGTTCGTGTCTGATACGAGCTCGATCCACCGACAGTAGGCGCCCAACATGCTTCTAGAAAGGGCTTCTAGAAGCTTTTCCACTTGTTCATGACAACATGAAAAACGCAAATTAAGAATTTTCAATAAAATTCTTATGAAATGAAATTAATCCACAAGGCCCAATAAGACTAATATTGGCCGAGTGATACATGTCATTAAATGACATTGTCAAAAAATTTATTGACATTCATTTCATCCTATGTCTCAAAAGACAAAAATACCATTTTGACAATTTTCGTAAAACTTGTCTCGTTTTTGTTTTGACTTAGCTTCTAGTTTAACTATTCTTACTCGATGTGATTCGTGACAGTGACCTCATGGATCCAAATGAACAAAGCTTGAGCTAAATACTTGGACTCAAAAGTTCACAAACCTTTTCCAAGTTTAGCTTAATGTCAACTGACTCCACTAAAGAGTTGACACTGAAAATCTCTCGGTTCAAATGAATTTATTTTCTACTCAAGAATTCAACCTAATTGTAATGAGTGGATCCACAGAATATTATCAGTGTTTACCCTTCATGAATATCATCAGCTAGTCGGGATTTACAAAATTACCATTTTACCCTTCTAGCTGTTATTTCCTCAACTCCTTTGTCGCTTGTGAATAAGTTAGAAACAATGTATTGACGAGGAGCTAACAAGTCACATTGTTTCATCCAAAAGAGTCAGGACTCAATTTGGACACTGGCCAGTTCATTTATTCACATTCCAATGAACAAAGCATGAGGTGATATACATTGCATTTCAGCAATCTTGTACATGAATTCCGTATCTATGAGAACTTCACAAAGTTACTCATGACATTCTCACAACTTAGTACTTCACCAATAGGCTCTGTTCAGAATCACATAGTGAGTCCGAACTCTGACTTTCTCAAATGAGAATACGTAAGTTGTGAAATGGCACGTCTCATTTCAGGATTAAGGTAAGCATGATGTAATTCATACGTAGTGACATCGAGACATAAGAGGTTAAATGGTTTGTTCTTATCTTGTCTC
Source organism: Urtica dioica subsp. dioica (assembly GCF_054948205.1). NCBI lineage: Eukaryota > Viridiplantae > Streptophyta > Magnoliopsida > Rosales > Urticaceae > Urtica > Urtica dioica. The sequence goes on from NC_142761.1 coordinate 3,951,813, forward strand.
TAGAAGTGCACTGGTCAATTCAGTACCTTCGGAAGATACCTAGAAGAACTATAGAGTCTCCAACTCTCAATGCCTCATAACCAGACATCATAGATTCTTCTAACAATCATACTGAGGTCAATAGTCATTTGACCCTTAGATTGCGAATGTATCATTTTAAGCAAACTACGAAGAGTTTGTTCATGCAAATCTACATTTGTCTCTTCGTAAGTTGTTTAGTTTGTTTATGGACTAAAGACTAATGTTTTATCATAAAGCTTCAAACAGACATGGAAGATTGAATGAACGTTTCAACTTTTTATTAATGAATAAGCAATTACAAGCAAGAGTCTTCATGAGACTTTATTACATCAAATGTACAATATAAAGACTAGTACTCTTCTTCTTCTTCAAAAAAAAAAAAAAATAAAGACTACAACTCTTCTTGTGGGCACCATTGACAACAAGATCTCTCTTTTGACCCTTTAGACTTGAGAGCTTTCTTTTGATGGCAGAGGAAAACAACGTAATGAGTTGAGAGATGATCAATTCTTAAGGTTAGTTTTATATAGATAAATCATCAATGTATATAGGGAAATTACATTTTATTTATTAACCAATAAAATTTAGAGATTTGTAAGTAAGTAGGTCACTTTAAACATGTGATTTTGGATTTAGCCTATGTTTGACAATTTTTAGGGATATAGCCAAATGGCTTATTTGTCAATAATTAAGGTCTGATTTGCCCTTATTTATTAATAAATTCGTCACTTTCTCTTTCCTATTTTTTTTTTCAAATAATTTTTTTTGCATCAAAATTTCAAAAATTCATATCTTTCTCATACGAACTCGAAATTGAGTGATTTCAGATCCTACAAATTCATGGCGTTGAGATCTTCAAAAATAGACCCATTGTGTTTGATGAAAAATTATATTTATGTCGATAATTTCAAAAAAATTTAATTATTTCCATATTTAAGGTAGTAACATGATTTTTCTACATTTATGGTATTAAACATAATTTTTCATCAAACACAATGGATCTATTTTTGAAGATCTCGGCGTCACGAATCCGTAGGATTTTGAATCACTCAATTTCGAGTTCATATGAGATAGATATGGTTTTTTGAAGTTTTTATGTAAAAAAAGTGTAGGAAAAAAGTAGGAGAGAGAAAATGACGAATTTATTAATAAATAAGGGCAAATCATACCTTAATTAATTATTGCTACGTAAACATGTTGACTATTTCCCTAAAAGTTGTGAAACATAAGATAAAAACAAATTTTATAGTTTAATTTTGTCTATTTGACTATACTGCCATAAAATTTATCTTATTTATTATTAAACCCTAACAGGTAATACAATTGGATCATATTATTTCCCACATACAAAGTCCACTAATGGCATTAGGAAATATTCTGTCTAACATATAAATGAGAGTTTCTTTTCTCTTTATTTTCTAGTATTTCTTTTCTTTTCAACGTTATAAATTAAAGGCTCTGAAATCCCCCCATGGTTTTGCGAGCTTAGTAGAATGTTGGATCCGTCAATTGATATATTCAGTATTCTAAATTAATCAACTTTCTTTGTCCTGAATACAAACTCAAAATAGGATTTAAAAATTAAATATGAAGCCAAGGAATCAACGATAAATAAACATCGCATAAACATTTTTTCAATGAAACTTATGTTCCGTTCAACTAGATGACTCAGCTTTAATTGTCATCAAATGTGACCTTATTTGAAGTTGCTATATTGTTTGCTTCAGCAGAGGGATTAAAAACAAATAGCTTTATTGACTTCTTGATTTATTTCATTTTTCTTCTTTTCAGCATATTATATTAAATGTACCGAGAAGAAGATGACGATTGACAATTGCATTTTGCCTAAATAACAGGTACTTATTTCATGGATCCATTAGGCCTAGGATCCATAAACATCGAAAATTCTTTATTTTCCCATAAAGAGAGGTTGAATCACCATTCTCACTTTTTTTTTTGAAATGTTGCTCTTGCATAAGGATGTCAGTTTTACTCCTTACGTACGTATCCATCCGTTATTTAATTTAAACAGGTCGAATAAATAGGTAATATTCATTATGAACTAAACAGATCTAAGTATAAGTAACGAAATTATCAGTTTGTGCCCAAGTTACTAGATATATGACCCGTTAACTTTAGCATATATAACGATATAAATATATTAAATAAAAATAACATAAATAAGTTATTTGAACATATTAACATATTTAATATAAACATATTTTAAATTTTGAATTTAAATTCTCTTTGAATTGTAGTATCACTTTAGCATTTTTATGTTTGGATTATATAAATTATAAAGACATTGTTGGTTGTTTATTTTATTATTTATTAACGGGTCAACCGCAGATGCAATATATCCGATTTTGACGTACGCTACTTTCCACCCGCTTACCCTACGTATGTATCTGTTTTAATTAAAAATCACTTAAGAACTATGGTAACAGGTTAAAAAATTGAGGTGATTAAAATAGGAGTACCCGTGGTATTTTCCGTACTTGTTACCACTCATATTCTTAGGTTATGTTTGAAACTTAGATTTTATGATAAATAAAATTTGGAGAAAAAATGTTAAATAGTATCCATATTGATACATTTTAAAATTTTAAGGAAAGAGTATGGAGAGTGTGAGAATAGAGGACACATGCACTCCAAGTCTCCAACATGTACAAATTAACTTGGATTTTTTTTTTTGGATAATTCTATAAGTATCTCTTCATGGTAGTGTTTTTTCCCCCTATTATCCAATGCCATTTATTTAACAGTATGATAACAAATGTCATTAAAAACAGTTGTTTAAATTAAATGTGATTTTTCATTATATTACCAAATAGTCATACAATTTTGGAATTATCTCACCCCTTCTTCTTCGTCTTTTTAACTTAATTGATTTTATATATATAATAATATACATAACAATTGAATTTATTTCTTATAAAAAAAAAGAAATTAATTAAATTTCTTTAAATTAATCAACTTATAAATGAAACAAAAATAAAAATACAATGAGCAGAAGATTGAAAATAACTTTTATATATGCTAATTTATAGTCACCTAATTTGCTCATAATATCTCCAAACTTATTAAAGAATGATATAATAATTATTCTTTAATAGCGGAACATGTCATCAAGTCATCATACGTTAATCCCAAGTTTTAATAACAATTATTTATTTTATGTCACATCCACGTTTTCGGAAAATTTAAAAGTATAGAAATGTTATCCAACATCCATGCCTAATGACTTCACTTCCTTAACAAAAAAAACAATAATTAAAAGTTTAATATGATTTAAATATGTCATCTATAAATTATCACATAACTAGAAAATGCTGAAAAAGTTATCTCATATTTTGTTGTCCACCTATTAATAATACATTCTTTTTAATATTGGGGATAGTTGTTTTGTCTTCCTAACTCTTAGGTAACCAGTTTATCTGTGTGCGCGTGTGTCATATATATATATATATATATATATATATATATATATATATATATATATGGTTGCAATTAGCAATTTTTCTAACTCTTTTAAGGTTTTAGTCAAAATTTCATTTTAAAGGTTTTAGTCAAAATTTCATTTTATTAAAAATATAACTCATCAAGCTCGCAGTAAATTAATTACTATTTTTAAAAAGATGGTGGACTTCTGGTGTAATTATTATATATATAAATATTTAGCTAACTAAGCCACTAAAAGTAGATGAATTGCTAGTTAGTCAAAGTTTCGTAAATTTTTTGTACATAGCCACACATAATTATTTACACCGTTGAAAATACGTAAATACCCAGTAACGCGGGAAGTTTTGGTGGGTGTTTACATATTTTCAGTAGTGTAAATAATTATTGGTGGCTATTTATCAAAGATTTACGAAATGTTGACCATATGATCATATGACAATTTCTAACGTTTCATATGACTATATATCCATTTAACCCTTATATATATATAAATTAGTTTCTTAAGTTTTATACCTTTTTTAAGTATGAATTTCAAATTTTACTTATTTTTATTTGGTTAAAAAAAATCCTAACTCTGTATGAAAAGGTATATTACTTTTAATTATCATAACCAAGATCATAAAATAGACAATTTCCAACTACTGTTAGAGTTTCTTACATAGCCAAGATTTTTGTAATAAAAAGGATGTTATGTCCCTTATGCGAAATTTTATCATGACGCATGTTGATTAATACGATATTTGGGTACTATTTCCCCTACCAAACTTCCCAAAAAAGAATGACTTGTAGAGGTTAAAACGAGGCCGGTTTACCTTAAAAAAACAACCACCAATGACCTCAACTTCTTTTTTTATTTATGCTATGTTAATAGCAAAATCAAACAAATGTAATACATATTCGACTATTGTCGGATTGAACTCGTGACCAACAAAAGAATTTTTTTTTTTTTTTAATAAATTAACAAAAGATGTTACAAGCGTGTTTTCAAAAAATGAAATTAATTTATTCTAATACAAGCTCAAAAAATAATATAGAATAATTTAAATTAAAAGTCCTTTTTATTTTCCCCTAATTTCTCTCCTACTTTACTTACCTCATAAAACATCAACACATCTTATTATTACAAGTTACAACCTATACTCAAAATAAAATAAAATAAACACAATTCCAATTTAATATAAAATGACATATCTACCCTCGCCTCTCTCTTCCTTATTTCGTTCCTATAAATTATACCCAGTCCAGTTTATCAAATCACAAGTCCTAAGCCATCCCAACTCTTTTATATCATATACAAACACACACACACACACACACACAACTTTCTCGTGTGTCCCAAAATTCTCTTTCCCAAGCTTCGCTTGCTAATCAGCTATTAGATATGTTGGGCGTATTTGGAAGCTCGATCGTATCGCCGCCGGACGAGCTGGTTGCCGCCGGGAGCAGAACGCCGTCGCCGAAGACAAAGGCGACGAAACTGGTCAACCGCTTCGTTGACTCCAACGTCGACGCGGTCTCGGTCAACGTCGGCGATCAGGCCATGCTGGCTTTCACTCACCACAATCAGTCCGCGATGAAACCCAGGTACTCCATAAACTCACTCGCCGTCGATCGCGTCTCATCGGATATCTGTTAGTGACCGTCCGATTATTAGCTGTATTTTTAGTTGGACTGACACGTGTCTCTTTGTGCTCTACTCAACCTCTAAGCATTCGATTTTTTATTAGTTTTTTATTGAGAAAAAAGATCTATTAAAAAAAAAAAGAATTAACAAATTGTTGTAGATTTTTTTTTTATTTTTGGTAGATTTACAATTTAAAAAAATAATTTTATTATATGATATCCAATAATAACTTTAATTTCTTTAATGGTTTGTGTTGTGTAGAGTTTGATATATTTTTATTAGTTAAAAAAAAAATTAATTATGTGTTAATATGTTTATACGTTTTATGCTGTTATCATTTTTGTGAAGCAGTAAAAATGGCCACTGATTACTTGGGATAGATTTTTTTTTTTAACCCAAAACATTATTGCTCACACTCACTGATTTATTTGGTTATGAACTTTACTGGCTATGAGAATTTAATTTGATCAGATATAGAAAAGATCAAATTTTGATGAATGGAAGGCAATTATGTTTGCCCATATTACTTGATGGTCTCAAACTTTAATAATCAAAGGTTTGGAACTTAGTGGTGAAACTTGAAAGAGAAGAGCCATCCCATGCAAGTCCGTCTGTCAGGCGTGAGCGCATGACCGACACGTGACGTTATCGAGATTCCGTTTCGCTCGACGTGTTTCGGGAATCAACCCACTAGGGGTACACGTGTCACGTTTTGAGTCTTTGAATGGACTATATACAGCTCATCGTACGGTGTAGGATACTCTGTCACGTTACTCTCGTAGGTGGTGTTGTCGTGACTTGTGGTTGGTTTTAAACTTTAAAGCTAGAAGATAATTTTACACTGCAACCAACCCCAATTTAGCACAAGTGAAAATCACTTTCTTGACTTTGGCGTTCAATTTTAACTTTTTTTTTGTTCCTTATAGAATTTTGGTTTTACTTATTTTTCTTTCAAGTTGTTTTGATTTTATATGATAAATTTAAGATAAAATATTAAATAAGTCTTTTAAAAATCGAATTTATAATCAAATATGATTAAAAAATTATGACCTTAGCATTATATATTTTTTTTAAAGTAATATGACCATTTAGATTCAAATACCAAAATACAACGTAACACAAATAATATTTTTATTTTTGGATATATCCGACGTCGTATTTCTCTTATTATTGAGAGAATTTTTGTCTGATTAATTTTCTCAAATTTTTTATAGTTAAAAACTCAATTTAATTTTTGCATGGGCTTTTTTTTTTTTTTTAATAATAAATATACTGCATTGGTCTCTTTTAGTATACAATCCAAATGATTATTTTTTTTTAATAACAATCCAAATGATTATTTCTCTCTCTTTAAAATTTAAATGCGGCATTGAATTGGTTGTTACACACTACGTCATCTTCAAGTGGGCATGTATTTATTAGCATTTATTTAGCGAAAAGAAATTAGTGGCTATGATAGAACGCTTTTTTCTTCTACATAAATTTTTATTCTTAAATTTTCACATATTTTTGTATAATTTAACACCATTTTTTAAAACTTAAGTTTGTATGGTGTTGTTTCAATAATACACAGATCGAAAATTTTCAAATACTCGAAATACTCACCGAGTCATATTGTTCAAATAGACACTCATAATGGAAAAAATAATCTAAAATTTATGTTGCAATTACAGTTAATGTTTGCTGTACAAGCTCAATCATAATTGGTTGGAGTTAATGGTTGTTCGAAAAGAGCTTAAAATTTAAGTCAGTTCAATATTTTATAAATTGTAATTTTGATTCAAGCAAAATGTTGTATATTCATTTAAATTTTTCAATATAGAATGAATTGGTTTACACAGAGTAATAAAATAATTATATACGCTCCTAATTTGTGTCATATTTATTTTATTTTATGAAATGGTAACATTAACGGGTTCATCAATATTAAGATTCTTGTAATTAAAATTTCAAAATTATTTTTTTATGCATGAAAGAAAGTAGTTCTTATGGTGAGATATTCAAATACCCACTCGATAATATTTAAAAACGAATCTGATAATAGTGTTTTCTTGAAAAGCATAGGATAATAGTGTCAAATACGCCATAGTCAGTAGCCAAGGCTTTAAGGAAATTCTATTTTGATTACGTCATTTCAAGAACGTTTAATTACGCCAGCTGCAAGTTATTCTTTTTTCTTTAGTGGTTGTCCCAATCTCGGATCTATCATGTTACATGATTCATGTAGACTTTAGTATCTAATTAAATAATTCCAAAATGTGACATTAGATAAAATATTATTTTTCAGCACACAGTTTGAGGAGATCTTTTAGATTGGTTAGATAACTAAATAAACTAGGAATGCAGGTTCTACTATCAATTTATCCGTGCCACGTTATAATTGGCTTTTGTATATTTTATAAAATAATTGGCTAAAATTGAGTTAAAATTCTTTTTTCCTTATCATATGTCAGCTAAATAATGATGGTCTTGATTTTTTGTACTAATTCAAGGGATTGGGACATGCATATATCTCAGATGTTGTTACCCAAAATCAACAATTTTTTTTTTCTCGTATCTATTATCAAACTTGTCATTAATTTTTGTAAACTTGTCACAAAATCATGTTTTTAGACAAAATTGAAATCCTGTTTTGTGACAAATTCAGTAATAATGTAGAAAAATAAATCATTTAGTTGAGTTTGGTAAAAAAAAAAAAAATCAAAATAGTAATGTTTATCTCTAATTCCCTATTTGTAGACTGATACTTGGTTGGAATTTCGAGGGCTCGGATGCGAATTTAAGTATCATAATGTCAAAATTAATTGACAATAAGAAATGATAATTTGTGATTCTTATTAATCTTGTGTACTTAAAATTATCATTCTAAGTACAATATCTGTGTTGGAAATGATGTGATGCACAGATCTTTTGCGGTGAAGGACGAGATATTCTGCTTATTCGAGGGAGTGCTCGACAACTTGGGAAGCTTGAGGCAACAATACGGGCTTGCCAAGTCAGCAAACGAGGTCGTTTTGGTCATTGAGGCCTATAAGGCACTTCGAGACCGGGCCCCATACCCCGCCAGCCACGTCGTTGGCCACCTCATCGGAAGCTTCGCCTTTATCGTCTTCGACAAATCCACCTCAACCTTGTTTGTCGCATCAGTAAGACCCTCAAATCATAATTAATATTCATTAATTAAAAAAAATGCTTGATTTTTTCAAGTTCGACTTAGGCATGTAGCCTATTAAAATCTCGTAGGTTAAAATTCTAGTATAAGTTTCCAATAATTAAGAAAATAGCTCAAATTAAGACCAGACACACGTGTCATACAATGAGAGACATGGGGCACGAGTTTGGCCATATATAATATTTGAATAATTAGACTATAATTTTAAACGAGGGTATTCATTTGACTACTCTATATAATTTCCATTTTGGTTTAAAGAATTTTTTAATTTAATTTAGGACCAATTCGGCAAGGTTCCACTCTATTGGGGAATCACTGCCGACGGATATGTCGCATTCGCCAATGACGCGGAGTTGCTCAAGGGCTCTTGTGGCAAATCTCTTGCATCATTCCCTAAAGGTGAATTTTCTTTTAAATTCTATGAAAATGGAAATAGAGATTAGAACTAGAATGAATGTCATGTGTTTTAGACCATAATTTTTTGAATCTTATACAATGAAGATTTCAAACGTCATAGGATTTTCTTAATGGAAAATATGAGATTTTATATATATGCCTGTATATATATATTAACATATGTTTTGACTTGTGGAATTTCATTATATTTTTTATATATGCTTTAACTTGTGGAATTTCATTATCAGGGTGTTTCTTCTCTACCTCTGTGGGTGGGCTTAGATGTTTTGAGAATCCAAAGAGTACGATCACAGCTGTTCCTGCTAGAGAAGAAGAGATTTATGGTGCAACTTATAAGGTATAATATTACTTCAATTCTCACCTTCTTTTTGTTGGAGACTTGGAGTGATACATAAAATAAACATCTCGTTTGAAGGTAGTACTTCCAAGTATAGTCTATATTTTTAAACGTTTCATAAATATTATATTTTTTTATAATCTTTAAGACAAATTTATCATTACTCTAAATAAAATAAAACCGTAAACAGTAAAATAAAGAAAATAAAACTGTAAATAACAAATCAAATACTGCAAAAAATTTGATTTATAAATAAAAATATACCTAATATGGTATATGGGGAATTAAGTTTGTAAAGAATGAGGTAATATCTACTTTCTATCATTTTTTTGCCAACACACCCATAACTTTCAACAATTATTATTTTTGGGCTATACTCTATAGTACAAGATCAAAAGTCATATAACGATAAGAATTATGACCACAATATTTTTACCTTTTTATTTTTATTTGGTAATTGATACAGTCTATCAAGACAACTTTTATGTCGTAGCATGATTGTTCCACCCCAATTCCCATACTTATCGACAATTCAAATAAGGACTTGACAAAATGTATCAATAACATCAAATAAGATAAGAAGTTCCATATTATGTCTATCTCACTTTATGTCAACTGTTCTATTTTGTAACAAGAGGCTTTACCAACTTTACAGAAAACTACTTGTAGCCACACATAATTTGAGCTCAATTTTCATTACTTGTCAATAATATTTAGTGGGCCTGAAATTTACAGGTGGAAGGCCCAACTGTTATTGCAACCACAGAGTACTAGATCTTCCTTCCATGCCAGAGAATTGAGACCACTAATATTCGAGATCATTAGGTTCAACATGGTTAAAAAAAAAATCAGGCATATATATAGATGAAAATCAATGTTATGTAAATATCTGAAGTTATTTCTTTTATGTCGGTATTAGTGGATTTGTGGCTTAAAGACTCGAGTTCTTGTTATTTAGATTCTCTATAAAATCTATCTGATTTTCTCTTTATAGTCTCTTCTTTGATGCGTCTATTTTATTGTACAACAACTGAATCCACTGTGTAATAAAATTCTGTTTTCTTTTTCTTTTTCCTTCTTCTGAAATTAATAGTTATTTTGCGGGGATTTAATTGTCTTTTATATGTATTGTCATAAAGCTACAACAAGCTAAAGCCATAGTTATTATTAATATTGCCAACAATAATAATTATTGGTGACTCATCTCAGTTGGCCATAGACCTATGTGGACCTAGAGAATTATTCTTCACTGCACTATAAAAGGTTCTAGAACTTCACTAAATAGTAAAAAAAATAAAAAAAAAATTGAAGACTCGTGCCCTTTAATCATCCAATGCAAGAGAATAGACACTACGTAGTGGATATATAAAATATATTCAACTATCAAACATAATTATTTTGGAATTTTGGACTCAAAGCCACAATATCATAAGATAAGCTTAAAAATAAATTATAAATTATCTGAATATGGAAGTGTAAGTTTTAAGAAAGAAACACTTGTGTAGTGCTCTAAATTCTAAATTTGCTACACTCGTGAGTTAGACTTAAAATAAAATAAAAGGGATGTCTCAAATTCATAGAGAACAACAAAAAAAGACGTCGGACAAAACTCTCTCTCTCTCTCTCTCTCTCTCTCATACATGTTTTGCTTTCTTGTATTTATTTTAGTCCCCTAAAATTAAGTTTGAGCAATTTTGACCCATAAGAACTCTATAGACTATAGTTAAGTGTGTTTAGACGGGAGTAGTCGTGTTGCATCCTTGAACCAAATCTAAACTTTCGAAACTTTATTTTCAAATTGTTGATTGCTACCTCACGCTTTCTCTCTATCAACAAAACATATTAGTCTCAGGCGGCGAAAATCATGATCTAACGGCCAAAATCGGGAGCCAAAGGGAAAGAGATAAAGTTTTAGGAATGCATGATAGAACTCATTCTTGTGACCTCTTGTTTCGTATTAAATACGTTCATTATGGTAAATTAATCATACTTGACTATTTCAATACCTTTAATAACATTATTCCTCCTAATACCATAGTAGCAGGGGATCACAATGGAGTTATTTTAGAGGCCAAACAAGGAAGTAAAGCAGGGAGTGTGCCAATGGAAGTTACGGAGGCTATAAGCTTGAAAGAGGCTCTTAGCTAGGTGAAGACGAAGACTTGTGTTAGGGTAACAATCTAAGTATCACATAGGAGGAAGTGGGAAGGATTGCATTGGATATAAGTGTTCTACCAACTCAATTAGTATGATACTTTTTGGGAAGGAGCCCAAAAACAAAATCGTGCAGACTTGGGCCCAAAGCGGACAATATCATACTAATATGGAGTTAAAGTGAGGTGAAAATCCAACGAGGTGGAAGAACGGGGGCCCCACAAATGATATCAGAGCCAATGGTTTAGGAGGACTGGGAGATTGGGTTGTGTTTGCGATGAGGAGAAAGAAGCCTTCAATGTGATGACCTATCGATGGGAGTGCCTTGTGTTGAAAGTCTCTCTGACAATGTTAATGGTCCAATGACGTATCCCGTTGGTGGCTGATGGTGGTACAAGATTATATAGCTGGAGGTGAACTACGTGTATGTGGTCCTTGGTTTGAGAGGAGGATTATTGGTGTAACAATCCAAGTTCCACATCAGAAGAAGAGACAATGATTGCCTCAGATTTAAATACGCATTCCACCAACTCCATTAGTATAAGACCTTTTTTTTAAGAAGGAGCCCAAAAGAAAGAGTTCCACCAACTCCATTAGTATAAGACCTTTTTAAGAAGGAGCCCAAAAGAAAAATTGTGCGTGCTTCAGGCCGAAAGCGGACAATATCATATTAATGTAGAGTTATGGTGAGGTGACAGCTCAACAAGATAGAAGAATGAGAGCCCTACATGTTGGGCCCGCGTGGAGTTGGGGACAAAATGTTTAGTGGTTGTTCAAGCCATGCGAAGAAATGTTCAAATGTCATCTAGCTTCTTTTGGTTTATGTGTTAAAGATTGTAAGGTTTTATTGTCTTATTTAAGTGGTATTCGCATTCGCTTTGTAAACAATCAGTGAACATGGTCGCACATACGTGAGCTCGTGTGTCATGTTTTCCATTGATTGTTCTCTCAGGGGTGCATGTATCCCGAAGAGTGTTCACGCTGCTGTTAGATATCTTTACACATACTAAAAGTGTTCTAGCAACATGAACACGTTAAAGCAGAAGCGAAAAGGATCGGTTTACCTCCGGCCATTGTTGTGTTTTTCCGGCGAGCTCCGGACTCCGATTCCGGCGAGTTGCTTTGAGGATCTTCTAAACTCTCGCTCTCACCCTTAGATGGTGTTGGTATTCCGAATGTGTGAGTGAGTTTAGGGACCCCAAAACGTTTTATTTATAGTCTCATTGCCATCAATGAGAAAAATCACAATCCCACTATTGTGGGCAATTACTTGATTCTTGGGCATTTATTTGAGCTCCAATTTGGCCATTAATTACTTGGTCAATCTTAATATATATGGACCACAATAAGGGAAAGAATATTTCCTCATTAAAGAATATTTTATAGAAATATTCATACATTCTGCTACATTAGCAGCTCAGTATTAATAAAGAACACTTTTATTTTAAAAAAAAAAATGACATTGAGGTGTCAAAATGATTTTTATTATGATAAGAACAAATCACACGGGATTAATTGAAAAATATTTTCTTCATTATGTTTATTAAGAAAAACCTCGTTATTAGTCTAGAAATTAATTACAACTACCAATTGTCTCTTCAAATGTAATGTCAATTTCTAAATAAATAAAAATTGGCGAGGTGGCGAATTAAAAAAAATAGCCCACCAGACTAAACAACATCACACTATTTCAAAAATACACTTCTGAAGTAAATTAAATTTATTATGCTTGTAAATTAGTTTACTTAAAAATAAATAAATTCTCGAATGAACTACGAGAACCACAAGGCAAAACCATTACATAGAGAAATAAAATATTTAGTAAAATTAACCCGCACAAGAATTTTTTTTAATGCATTCATCAACTATATGAAATAGAGGAAAAAACGAGAGAATTCTCGAAATGGTAAATTAATTTAGTATTCTGGTAATTATAGTTTACCAAAAAAATTGGAAATTTTTCTGACTATTCTATGAGAATCAAAAGCTGAATCCATGAGAATTCATGACATAATGATTGGAATTGATTAGAAAATTAACTTACAAAATAAAATTTCATTTAAACAACAAAACCATCAAAGAAAGAGCTTCTATCTTAATAGCAGATTAAATTTAGGCTAGTAATTTTATTTGCTTGAAAATATTAAAAATTGAAATTTTGTTTAGTCAGAGATTCTTGTTGCATAGAATGTAAAATCAATATATACAACAATATGTTCCGATGCAATGTATTTGGATTATGAGATTTTGCCGTGGATTTTCACTTGGACTTTAGGGGAAAAAGAAAGAAAAAAAGGATGTTTGAGTCTTTTTGCTTTTTTCTTAATTGAAACTGAATAAAAGTAAATGTAAAAGAAAAAGTCTTTTATAACAAGTCCAAATCTGCAAAGTTGTGTTCAAGCAAGGTCATTCACGTAAAAAATCTGTTGCAGTCCCAACCAAATTCACAAAATCTTATACAAACAAATTCGTCAACATTCTTTGATTTTTCACCACAAGATTACATTTGAAAAAAGTTCCAAAATCACATAAACTAAGAAGAATAAAGTAGAAATGGAATATAATCAGAGGATGAAACAAGAATACTAAGTTTGAGATGGCCGAGACCGCAGAGGCGGAGGCGTTGTACTTATCATCTCGCCCCAATCTAGATTAAGGAATCTCCAATTAATGTGCGAGATAACCAATTAATGTTTGACGAGAAACCCTACACTTTCAATCGTTCAACGAGAAAGCTCAGCTTTATGTTGTAAAAATTCGCGCACGCAAGCGTACGTGGTCGCAATAGTAATAATTTGTAAGAACGAGTTGATCCCACGAGCACTAGTAAATTAAAGATTCGGTAACACGAGTTTCGAAGAGAACCCAAGAGAGTTGTAGAAGTGATTTTCAATCGCTAACAAGAAATTAAAATAAATAAATAAGAAAAACAAGCAAACAAAAGGTGATTAAACACATAGAAAGAAGTAGGACCACAGCTTCACGAGTTCAGACAGGGTTAGGATTCATGGACTTAAGCACAATTATTCTTGATCAACTTTACTACTCTTACTCACGTTAATTATATCATTAAATATCTCTCGAGCATCTAACGACCTAAACATATACCGGAGCTTTATCTCTCAATCTCAACCCCTAAGAAACACGGAAAGAATTATAACACAAGAGTACTCACACGAGTCGATAACAGCCTAGCTATATCTAGTCTAGGAATGTATTGCCCTGATTCAAATTAAGCACACTAACAACCTAATATTTCTCAAGCATCAAGTTGAATTCAAGAACGAGTATGAGGTCGCGAATCTCAAACAAGCATTAAGCACAGATTTGAATTAAATAAAGCTACGAACAAGAACAATCAATCAATATATTATAAGGAACCCATCACCAATCATGAACACGCTCCACCACGGCCCTATGGAAATTTAGTGCATGGTGAAACAATGAACGAAAAGAAAAGAGGACAAAAACATGAATGAAATAATAAACATCTTCATTAAAAAAAAAAAAAAAAAAAAAAAAAAAAAACTAGAGTTCAAGAGATTAAAGGAAGAAGAAAAAACTGTGATTGTCGAGAGTAACGGTGCTCTAATCTCTATCTCTCCAAAACTCACCAAAAACATAAACAAAACCTAAGAAAGAAGAATAATAATTGATTTAGGTTACAAAGGTTTTAACTCTGAATGGTGTCTTTTCGGAGTCATCTGAGCCTTCCAATTAAATTCAAAAGTCACAATCTTCCAAAAAACGTCAATTTCCTATTCCAGGAATTTGGAGGCGAGCGGCGCGTGGTGGTGGATGCGCGGCGCGCGGACCAAGTTTCAGCTTATGCGCGCTCCGCGCGTAAGCCTCTGTAAGTTTTCTCGGTTCAATTTTCCAGTTTGCGCGGCACGCGCAAGGAAGCATGCGGTGCGCAGTCTCGAAGTCTGATCTCCCACAGCGCGAGGTGGGGCGCACGGCGCGCGGAGTCATGATTTTTCGACTATTTTTTTTTACTCCGTTTCGATCATTTTGTCTCCAAATCACGTCATTTTTTTCCATGAAATTGACTGTAAACACTCTATTGCTCCTTTGAACCTGAAATTAATATAAAAAAAACACACTAAAAACCATCAAAATACCTGAGGACTCATCGATTTTCGATATGGGAGATCGGAGTTTTCTCGAGTTGATGCGCAAAGCCGACACGAGGACTAGTCAGTCAGCTCGTGGATCGAGACTCGACTCGAGGAGCGAACTCAACTCGAGGTCAGTACGGAGGTGGCGGCGGTGGAGGCGAGGGAGGCGGTTTTGGTGGTGGCGGCAGTGAGGGAGGCGGTTTCGGCGGCGGAGGGATGAGCCTCCTGACCCCCTGGCAAGACGAGTCAAGCCACCCGACCAAGCAGGACGCGTCACATCTCATTACCCCCCTGGCGGGACGGGACGAGCCTTCTGATCGCTCCGGAAAACTTCCATCGACTGAGACTTCTGATCAATCCGACGAGGTCTACAACGCCGCAGTTGCAACCCGGGCACTTTGCCGCCATAAAGTACTGTTTAACCACTTATATAGGCAAGTTCTATCTCATTTCGTTGATACAGCAGGGAACTTTAACTCTTTCCTCACTCTCATTTCGTTATAGCAAACTATACGGGTCTCCGTTGTCAAAAGCAGATTTTGTCATAGCTCCGTCAGATGCGTTTCTTATGGCGTCCGTTTGTCACACCGGCGCTACTACGGCCATGGGTGTAGATGACAGTGTAGTGTGGCTTTAGAGAAATGTAAACCCCATCTTTTTTATTTTATTTTTATTTTTTATTTATCATGGGTTGTTGTTATGAAGAGAAATGTGGATGATTGCCTACTTTTATTGTTTGAGTTTGTCTAAACATAAGCTTCTTATTTATATCATCTTTCACTTCTAAATTTCTCCTACGTTTTTTCATGTGGGACATTTTAGAAGTGTTATAATTGTTTGGCTTGGTTGTATTGCTTGCATTGCATTTGGTTTTGAAAGTCTTAAACGTACAACGTTCTCTACTCTTTTATTTTTTTTTCTTCTTTTTTTTTCTTTATTCTTTATTTCTAGGGAAAATGACGGCAAAAATGCTCAAACTTTAGACAAAACACTACTTATATACTCATTTTTTTTTTCCTTGAGCAAAAATACTTAAAGTTTCAAATTTAGTTACACGTAAATACTTTGCCGTTAAAATTTCTGTTTGAACTTAACGGTCCGAATAGTAACGGACCAACTATAACATAACATGTGGTATTTTTGCCAAAGAAAAAAAAAACTTTGAGTATATAAGTAGTATTTTGACCAAACATTGAATATTATTACCACCATTTCCCCTCATTTCTATTATCAACCTTTCAACACTAATAAAAAAAATCAATAAATAACAGATTTAATTATTGTAAACTCTTAAATTTATCATCTAATTAATTTAAGGACTATTTTGTATACTAGCCAAATCAGCCCACTAATATTAGGAGAATAGCCCAAGTTCTCCTAAATTAACGGAATAGCCCAACTAACATAAACTACCTAAATTACCCTTCTATACTCACGCCTAATCTAAACTCACCAAGCTCTGGGATTGAACTTTAATTTTCAGGATTTCAACAACATCGAGTTCTCTTCTGCCACAATCGACGGCGCTGCTTCGACGATCGTCATTTCCGCGGCGTCGCCTTCCTCGATCTCCGTCGGGACTTCGTAGTACTCTGGCGGCGGCGCCGAGCAGTATGCGGTGATGGACGAGGGTCCTCTCTCTCTCTCTCTCTCTCTCTCTCTCTCTCTCTCTCTCTCTCTCTCTCTCTCGTCTGTTCGCTCTGTTTCGGCGCTCACCCGATGCGCGCCTCCGACGCGAGCCCATCGCGAGTTCTGGCGAGCTCCTCTGCGCAACCTGACCGGCCTCCGACGCCGGCGATTCCAAGCTCCCTCCTTCACCAAGCTTCGACTGAGGAAGAAGAGCAACGAGGATGAAGTGAAGATACATCTCGGTCAAACTAAGAGATTTGGAATTAAGGTTTCAGATTGAGAATAATTGGGGATTTACAAATTATAAGCTTGATGTATGAATTGAAGTGATATAGAACTTGGTTTGCTCTCGAATTTTTGAGCTATTTTGTTGATTCAGTGCTAATTCGCGAATAAGTTAATTAATTAACTGACTGAATTGAGTTAGGTTAATTAATTAGCTGATTAGTTGAATTCAGAATTAGCTTAGGTTCTGATTTTTTTGTGAGTAAAGTTAATTTACTAACTGACTGAATTAGGAATTAGATTTATTAATTGGATGCTTTGAATAGGAATTGACTTAAGTTCTGATTTTTGTAAATTTTTTTGTGAATTTTTAATCCAAACATTCAGTTAATTAATCAACCTAACTCAATTCAGTCTCTTAATTAATTAACTGATTCGCGAAGGGTATAATTATATGCTAAGAAAAAATGGGCTATTTCCTTAATTAAATTAAACTTGGGCTATAATAAGAAGTGTAAAATGGGCTAGTGACAACAAATTTCTCTTAATTTAAAATATGATAATTACTCATCAAACATAAAAATAAAACCTTATCATGTGTTATCATTTAGTTTTAAGATGGCAATGATATGTATATATATAATATACTAAATATTAATATTTTTTTAGTTTATCTTAATATTACTATTAATTACAATACATATATATATACACACATTTGTATTTATTTGGTCACTGAATATCCCTCGGTAAATTCGATATTTGTCAGTTTACTACGTCGGTAACAGTAACTTCCTCAATACAGTTTACCATTTTCCTCACTGGATACCCCGGTAAACCCATAAAATATGAGTTCTGGTACGGTACCGATAACGGCGTTATAAAGTGATACACGAGAAGAAAATAAAAATGTGGGTTGTAAACATAGTGTGTTAGCGAGAGAAAAGAAAGAGGGAAAAACAATATAGAACAACAAGAGAGAGAAAAATCTTTGAGAGAAAAAGAGAGTTTTGAGGGTTTGTGAAATTCTGGTTAGTCAGAGACAAGATATCGCACACCATGTAGAGTCAATGTACGTGACAATCTGTTTTGATACAATAGATGAAAAATATAAAACAGTGCGTAAAAGTAAATAACATAAAGAGTGGTAATCCAGTTCGGTGTAACGTCACCTATTCTGGGGGGCAGTTTGCCCAATGGAAATGAAATTCACTATCTGAAAAGTAGTCAATAGTACACGATGGTCTTATGTGAACGATCCCGGCCCCAAGACCCTTTTCCTACTACTACGCGTGAATTTCAACTCAGACTCCCCCTTAAATCTGAGCTACCCTCTCTTCCACTCTCTCAAGTGTTTGAGAATCTTAGATGTCAACGCTCGTGAATACTCAATCACGAAATCACAAAACCCAAAAAACACTCTAACGCTCAATGAAATAGGAATAACGTCTACAGAGATATACTGATACCGATATCGATATCGAAGTTTTGATTTTACTGATATATCGACTACCGACTGGTATATCGATGGTCATCTTATAAAAATATACACACCGACTATCGATTATGCCGATGGTATATCGCCGATATATTACTTACCGACGGGTATACCGACTAACATCATATATAAAAAATATAATTATAAATATATTTTATATTTATTTTTTAAAATGTATATAATATATACCAACATGTCTAATAAATTACATAGATATATGTATCTTTATGTATTTTTTATATATATATATATATATATATATATATATATATATATATATATAAAGTAAAAGAAAAATAAAGAATCCTATCCACAATGAAAATCGTCCATACATATGCACAAAGAATTTTAGTTACTTATTTATGTTCACAAAAAAAATATATCGTATATACAAGTGAAGGCTTGAATGCAATTGTGCATGTAGTAATAATTTTAAACATCGTCCACGACCATGGTAAAAGTGCAATTTATTTTAGTTAAATTAAAAAAAAATACCGACAGTATATCGGTATTTTAGTGGATTATAAATATTTTTCTACCGAGCATTCTTATTTTCTGATATACCGACGGATACCGTCGATATTTTAAACCTTGAAGTCACACCACACACACCATAAAAAAATAGTTTCTCATTCCACCGATCTTGATGTCTAAGAAACTTAATTGTGTGAATGAATGTGTCAATGGAGCATTAAGGGAATAACCTTTTTTTATATAATGAACACCTCTGGAAGTTGAATTACGGTTTCCTTACCCATTCACGCGGAGAAAATAAATGTACAAGGTCTTCTGCGTATCATTCTAGCGAAACATAAAACTTGTCAGAAATACAGATTTTGCACACAGCGGTCAAGATGCTTCAACATATTATGGAGCATGTTGCAAGATATCTTGCCGAGACAAGCCGTAAAAAATAAGTCAACAGCACATGTAACAACAAAAATCTTCGGATGAAATTTGAGAACGGGAAGGCAAAGCCATGATAGAGAAAAACAAAATCTAAAATTAGAAAAGAAAACTGCAAAAGAATTTTTTTAAAATCCAATCATCAACTATATCAAATAGAGGAAAAAACAAGAAAATTCTCAAAACGGTAAATTAAATAACTATTATGGTAATTCAAAAAATTGTGAAATTTTTTCAGATAAACTATGAGAATTAGAAGCTGGATAATATATGATAGAATGATTTAAAATGAACATAAAATGAATTTGCAAAAGAAATATTTCATTTAAACCATTTAATATATATATATATATATATATATATATATAAAGAATATATGATTTTGGTAACAACTCCCCAAAAAAAATAAGGAATTGAAAAACGGCGGTGATGATGATATAATAACAAGAGAAAAAACGTGATTCACTATAATTAAATGAAAATCGTGATCAACTTATCCTTCTAACTCGTTTCTGGTAGAATAAATTAAAGAAAGAAAGAAAAAAACAGTGAGAACAAAAAAAGCTTATTAAAACGTATAAGCATTTGAACCTACAAGTAAACCTACAAGTTTCCCGAGGTGAACGAATGCACCGTTTTGAAGAAAATTGGTTGCACTTATCTCAAAACGCCCCCGACCCAAACACCCAATACTCTTTCGATCCAAATTATGTTGCTCCTACTTTCAACCATTCAGAATTCACCGAAATTCCAAACACCCAAATGCCATATTACCCTCAAATAGATCCCGAGCAAGCTTATCAAGCTCAAATTCCGCCATCCGAAGTGGCTTTTCAAGAATTTCAAGTATTCGAACAATATTATCGTGATTCCCAAAATCCAAATAAAGAAGAAGATGACGATGCAACCCAAAATCCAAATGAAGAAGAGGAGGAGGCGGAGGAGGAAGAAGAAGACCTACCACCACCACCACCACCTCAACCTCGAAGTCAAGTTCCACGACCTCGACAACGTGAACAACAAGAGGAGACCCAACAACGACGAGCACGACAAGAACAACAACAACAACAACAACAACATGAATGTGCTCAACAACAACAACAACCACCACGACGTCGTGCTAGGTCCGTTGTGTGGACCTTCTTTGAAGAGGTGATTGTGAACGGCGCAAAAAGCCGGAAAATGTCACAGTTGTGGCAAAATCTTCAGCGCTCACAACACAAGAGTCGGGACGTCGCTATTGTGGAGTCATCACAGGCACTGCCAGGGGACTCAATCTGGAGCCTCGTCAAGCCAGGTAAGTCACATCGATCCTGTAAGCTTTAGACGTGAGTTAGTAGAATATTTTGTTTCCATCGATCAATCTTTAAGTCATGTCGAATCTCAAGGCTTCGTTAGATTCATTAGTTCTATAATTCCAAACGTTCAAATAATGTCTAGGAAAGCTTTAAGATCCGATATCCTAAAATGGTTTTTAGGAGAAAATGAACAAATGAAAGACACAATATCATCTGGTAGGTATAGCGTAGCCTTAACCTCGGATATCTGGACTAGTCAATCTAAGATGGATTTCATGAGCGTTGTAGTGCACAATATAAACGACGATTGGAACCTAAACAAACGTATCATTGCATTTAGGAGGATAGAAGGTTCTCACACTGGTGAAAACATCTTAGACATCATAGTTAGTGTTATAGGTGAGTGGGGTTTGACCAATAGGGTTATATCTGTAACCTTAGATAATGCCACAAGCAACAACGCCATGATTAGGGAGTTAAAGAAGAAACTTAACGTTGCCCTTTTGCATCAACGTTGTGCTACCCATATCATAAACCTCATAGTTCAAGCCGGAGCCGCTAGTTATGACCCTTCGATCAACAAGATTAGGAATTACATTAGTTGGATAAATAGTTCAACCTCTAGAGTAGATGAGCTAAAGAGACGCCTTAGACTAAACGGTCTCCAAGAACGCACCTTTCACCTAGATAACAAAATTATGTGGAATTCTACATTTCTCATGTTGACCAACTTCTTATCCGAGTATTACGTCAATGTTATTGTTTCTTACATTAACAGCGAACATGGCGAAAACGCTATATCCGAATATGATATTAGGATGGCTGAATCATTTGTTTCTTTTCTCGATATTTTTTTTACAAAGAAACTTGTTATCTCTCTGCTGTTTACACTCCTACTTCTTTTCTCGGTCATCATACTATGACCGCAATTGCTGTGCATCTTGATAAATATAAAAACGAAACAATTTTTCAAGATTCTATTCAAGCAATGACAGCCAAGTTTCTAAAATATTGGGGGGCTGGAAAGGTTCCATTATTATACGGTTTTGGAGCCATTCTAGACGTCCGATGTAAAATTGGTGGTTTAAAAAAATTTCTGAAGTACATTAGAAACCATTTCGTGGACCAAGATTACGTTGCACTTGATCTCGCGAGGATCGTGCAAGCTTTTTTTGATCTTTTCAAGGTATACGAGGCGAAACTCCTACCGCAATATCGAGCACAACCATCTCAATCACAGACGCAGTATCCGAGTAGATACCAATACACGAATTTCTTCGTCAACGCGCTCGCTTACAGCCCATCGCCTCAACAACAAGAAACTGGGACAAGTCAGACGAGGTCGAGCGCAACCGACGCACGGTCCTATCCGGAGATCCAAGAGTACGATTGGAATGATTGGGTCAGGTCAGATGACGAAGCCATCGACCTCTTGGTTTGGTGGAGACAGAATGCGAGGAGGTTCCCGGTCTTCTCATCTATGACACAAGACATCCTCACCATCCCTGTTTCAACCGTGCCATCTGAGGCGGCTTTTAGTAGTGCGGGCCGCATCATCGACGATAGAAGATGTAGCTTGAAACCGGAGATGGTCGAAGCATTGACGTGTGGTAAGGATTGGATTCAACATAGAAATCGAGCACAAGAAACATTCATGTGCTTCGATATTCTTGACGATTTTGAAGTTGATTTCGCAAATGTAAACATCAATGGTTAGACTACCTTGTATAACTAAGGGATATCCCGGCCCTTGTCCGGGATAAATTTTCAAATAATTAACGAGGAAAGGGGTGCTCTTTTTCCTCGCTGTCGCACCTTTTTAGGGGTGGTTTTTTAGGAGACCCATTTTTAATTTCACATTATTTTTTATTATTTTTTCCTACCCACTTAGTTTAAAATCCTTTCAATTACATCCTTCTATTTAATTATTTAAAATCATTTAAATCACTAAAGATATTCACATTCTTCTTTATTATTTTTTTCTACCCATTTACTTCAAAATCTTTTCAATTAAGTCCTTATATATAATTATTTAAATTCATTTAAATCATTTTTTTTTTAATTTTTTTCTTTTTTTTATGCCTAACGGGGTCCGAATTCCCGTTAGGCAAATCCCGCTACCGTCCCGTTACTTAACGGGACGGGACTCCCGTTTGGCCAATTAACGGGAGTCGGGCTTTAGCGGGACGGGACTTGCGGTTAATACCGCTAGGCCAGGTTTACCTACAAGATACCTGGGCTACAGAATCACCTGCTAAATCAAGTTCAGGAAGGAAACTTGAGAAGCCAATACATATTAGACTTCAATTTAAGAGCTACTTTAGTTAGCTTACGAGCTACTTTGAGTCATTATGAGAAAAATCACAGTTCACTACTAGGAGCTGAAATGACAATGATAATTGTCATTATATTAAAAAAATATCAAAATTAGTTAAATAAACCACCGAAAGTCTAAAAATTATTAGATAGTTAATTTTTTTTAATTTTTTTGTAAATAGCCACCTCAACTTATTTATGACACTCAAAAGACAAAAATACTCAAAAACATTCCCTCCTATTTTGAGTTTTTTTTAGTGCCGTAAATAAATTAAGGTGGTTATTTACATAAAATTAAAAAAAAAATGACTATCATACAAAACGCTATAAGTCAAATGACTATATAATTAAAAGACCACAAAAAATGATAATAATGTTGGAATAAATTATGTGAGTCTGTATCGCTACTACTTTTAAATAATAATAAAAATGAAATAAGAACAGTTATAGCTTTGGGATATTGAAACCAATATTATTATTTGGATGTCACTTTCCAAAAATTCAACCAATTTTTTTTTTTTTTTTGACAAATCTATTACTATATGAATGTGAAAGATTGTAATACTTTCGATGAAATCTGTCACAAAACCGATAACGAAATTTGTCACGAAATGAATACACATTAGTTACGAATTTTGAAAAAATAGCATTTTGCATCTTTATTTTTGTCAATGCTTCCACAACTCAGATAACGTTTTTTATGCTCAATTATAATGGAACCATTTTGCATCTTTATTTTTTCTGTAATTTATAGCAAATAAACTAATTTCCGGTGAACAAAACCTCAAGAGTGATTGTGTGCATAGGAATAGAAATAACAACTCTTGAAACAAAATCAAAATCTGAGTCATAAACAGAAGCTGAATGAAGATCTTCACAATTCATTGAATCAAAGACTATAGCATATTTCTTTTTAAACTCCCATCAGTGCAAATACATGTAAACAACTAAGTGTCAATTCGCTTTGATATTTTCTTCCCACATGTCTTAGAAATTTGTGGCACATAGCCCTAGTTTTATCAAGTGTGTTGTACTCGCTAAAATTACAGACAATTTTTGCCTCTTCAGCAACCTGAAAATATATACTCACTAAAATATTGGTCAGCTTGGAAGTCTTTCCAGGCTTTGCCCCTCTCCGGGATCGAAGAATATGGCTCAGACTCGTTGGACTCCTCATCCTCATGGCGTGGTGGCAGGGATCGTCAACGCGGCTCTCTTTGGCGGATGGAAACAGGTGTGGCGTTGGCTCAATTGTGGCTAAGATTTGAGTGGAGTCCACTCAACGGAATTTGATAATTCAAGCATATTCGTAATCATCGTTGCGACGAGTATAATATCGAATATTTATTCGCTAAAATCGAAGCTAATTGAATGATAAACTGATGCTCAAAGTGAGTTGGAAAATACCGATAATTATGAAGGAAATATGAAAGTGTTGTGGTTGATAGTGCACTTACAAGAGTGTCACGTAGAAGAGATATGTGGACTTTTTGGTCAAAATGGTTTGGGTGTCCAAGGGTGACCCATTTTTATAGTAGGGCAACGGCTTAGCGAATCTCAAGTCCACCACACGTGTGCGCTGCTGGCCGAAAATGTCGTTGCGTTTTCAGAGAAAACCTCAACTCAATCAAGCGGCCTTTAAAATTGTGTACACCATGATCATCAATGAAAATGTTCGTCAGGGCAGGTCCTACGGCGTCGAACAACGAAAATCCCGGCGAGCCCTTAACCTCCAGTCCTAATCTGGACTTCCACCGTCTTCGATATCGCTTCCGTTGCTATCGGATTCCTCGGCGGTCTGTCCTCCTCCGGCAACCGGAGGAATTGTTCTTTCAATCGGAAGCTCGCTTCCTCTTGCCGTCTAAGGATTCACTAATGGTAATAAGGAGAGAGATAGAGAGAGAGAGAGAGAAAAGGTTATTTGAGTGAGAAAACCGAGAAAATATTTTTTTTCACTTCTATTTAGTAATAGATCAGTCAATTTTAATTTTTTGGTGGATTTTTTGGAAAATAAATCACAAGTAATTCAAATAGTAATATTGATGTCAATATTCTTAGAGCTTTTTGTTGTATACCGGCTGAGAGAGATATTTTATTTTTCGATATTTACTCTTTTAATAACTAGAATATTGACGAACAAAAAAGGACACAATGGTGAGGGTTGAATTAAGATAAATAACTCGAAGGGAAAGTAATTATAGTTTTTTTTTTTTTTTTTTTTAGGGATCGGGGCCTCCCTAGAGAGCGCCCCGAAGGGAAAGTAATTATAGTTGGAGCTAAGGAAAAGAAGGAGAAGGACCAACTAAGACGACACTATTTTTTTTATTTTTTATTTTAGTTTTCTTTTAAGTGGAGCTCTCCACTTTACATTAAAACACTTCTTCTTCTTCCACTTTGCTACCCAACCTATACTTTTTCTTTATACTTCAATTAATTGATTAATTAAAATTAAAATATAAATCCCATCTCTCTCAGTCTCTATATAAAATAAAGATCCAATATTTATATTTGATCTTTACCTAATTTTGCCCAAGCTCGCCTTCTCTAATTCTTCTCTCTTTTTGTTAGGGTTCTTCTTGTTGAAGTAAGCGTCAGAATTCAAAGCAGAACAGACGGAAAAAAAAGGTACTTATTTACTTTAATTTTAATGATCGCCTTTTTTGTTTCTTTTTCTTTTCCCATAGCTGTACTAAATGAATTATCTTTTTAGTTTCGTGGGAATTTTTATGATTTTACTGAAAATCCTGGTCATGGTCGGTGACTGAAAAAAGTTTGTTCAGATAGTGAATGACAGAATCGAACTTGCGATCGTAATCTGTGTATGTGTGTGTATATGTATAGGTCAACTCAACACCTACGGTATTGGTAGTGATTATGAGTTGGTTTTACTGTTAATCTAACTCCATGAAGTGATTATGTTAGTTTTTGAGCTCGATTTATGTGCTTGTCTGATTGAAAACAGAGCTTTTATACCATAAGCTTTGTCAAGTAGTTTTTTAGGCTAAATGAGAAATGGGTCTCGAAGCTTTTCATTAAGTTTGAAGACCTGTTATTTGGTATCATAAAAGTATTGCATAAGTGATCAAAGTCTTTAAAGTGCTCAATTGATCTCAGCTTGATTTTTATTCAGCCTAGAGAATAACTTTTTAGTTGAATCAATATACATCCCTTTGCTATTACCTCAATCTGTTCTATTTTTTTTTTTTTTTTTTTTTTATTCTTAGTGAGATTAGAGATGTCATTGAGTAACCATAGAAGGTTGTCCATGCCTATTTTTTACAGCCATTTTGCAAAGCTCTCCTCTCATTTATTTATTTTTTTGCTGTTTATCTTTCTCTTTTTTTTTATGAATCGCAGAAGTCGTTCGTAACGCCTCGAGTTTCGATACCCCCAAAGAAAGAAAATAAAGTATAGTATTAGTGATCAAAGTCGTTAAGTGATCAATTGATCTCGCTTGATTTTGATTTAGCCTAGAGAATATCTTTTTAGTTGGATCAATACACATCCCTATAGCTATTACCTGAATTTGTTCTATTTTAATTTTTATTCTTAGTGAGATTAGAGATGTCATTCAGTAACCCTAGGAGATCAGATTGCTAAGTGATCCTTGCTAAGTCTGGTTGTCTTTTTTTTTTTTTTTTTTTTTTTTTTTTTTTTTTTTGTAATAGCAGAAGTCATTCGTAGTGCCTTGAGTTTGATACCCCCTGAGTATCCGGAGGATTTTGTATACAATAAGCTTTGTGTAGTAGTTTTTAGGCTAACGAGAAATGGGTCTCAAAGCTTTAGAGTGAGTTTGAATACCAGTTATTTGGTGTCTGTAATGTTTCTCAAATATCATAAAACTATTGTATAAGTAATCAATTGATCTCACTTGATTTTGATTCAGTCTAAACTTCTAATTTTTATTTTTTTTGTGCATTCCTAGTGAGAGTGTTTTTTTTTTGGTCCAGTGGATAAAGAGCCATATAAAACATTGGAAATTGCCATATAGCCAACGCTTCGTAAATTTTTGGTAAATAGCCACCACCAATTATTTACACCGCTAAAAATACGTAAATACCCACCGAAACTTCCCGCCTCAAACATGAATAATTACAGGGTATTTACGTATTTTCAACGGTGTAAATAATTGCTGGTGAGTAGTTACCAAAAACCTTACGAAACGTTGGCTAACTCGCAACTCCTCTACTTTCAGTAGCTTAGTCATCTAAAAAAAAAAAAAATTTCCTTTTTTTTTTTAATTTGTAATAGCAGCAGTCGCTCCTCGTAGAGCCTCGAGTTTCGACACCCCCGAACAAAAAAAAGAAACCCATAAAAAAAAAATCATGGACCAGCACGGACAAAGAACGATCGGATCACTTTCGCAAGCGGCGGCGCCGCCGCCGTACAACGCGAACCCGTACCCGAGCCCGACGAGCAGCGCGATGATGGGCCCGGGGCCGGGCCAGGCCCAGGCGCAGGCGGCGTACCAGCACATCCACCAGCAGCAGCAGGAGCAGCTCCAGCAGCAGCTGCGCGGGTTCTGGTCGGGTCAGTACAGCGAGATCGAGCACGCCGTGGACTTCAAGAACCACTCCCTCCCCCTGGCTCGCATCAAGAAGATCATGAAGGCCGACGAGGACGTCCGCATGATCTCCGCCGAGGCCCCCGTGGTGTTCGCGAGGGCCTGCGAGATGTTCATCCTCGAGCTCACGCTGCGCTCGTGGAACCACACCGAGGAGAACAAGCGGCGGACCCTGCAGAAGAACGACATCGCCGCCGCCATCACCAGGACCGACATCTTCGACTTCCTCGTCGACATCGTCCCCCGCGAGGACCTCAAGGACGAGATCCTCTCCGCCGCCGCCGCCGCCGGGTCGGCGGGCCCGCGCGGCGGCGCCGGCCCCGGGCCCGCCGAGGGGGTCCCGTACTACTACATGCCGGCGCAGCAGGCGGTGGGCCCGCCGCCGGGGATGATGGTGGGCAAGCCCGTGATGGATCAGTCGGCCGCGATGTATGGGAGCCGAGGCTACATGTGGCCGCCGCACCAACAGCCTCCTCCGTCGGCGGATTCTTAAAAATTATCCCTCTAGACTTCTTGTAGTTTGGTGATTGTTATGGAAAGTGTGTTTGTTTGTCACTTTGTTGAAGGTATGTAGATAATTTATATGCTTTTTTTTTTCTGTAGTTGTGTAAAAAATAAGGCATCATATCAAGTATGGCCATTGATTATTAGTCACTCTCTATGTTATAGACATATTTCTCTGTTGGGAGATTGAGGAAGGTCATTGGGATTTTATGGCATGAGACTCGTTGGCCTTTTTTATTTATTTATTTATTTGTGATGATATATGAACTGTGTTTCAAGTTCAACACAATGGTTTGTAGATTATGGGAAGAAAGTTGAGAATGAGTGTTCAAACTTATGGTTGGTTTTTGTTGGTGATGTTCATAATCTCTTACCATTTATTTTATTATCTGTTTGTGTAAAAACACAAGGCTTCTTTGATCAAGGTCAATGAGAGTGTTTATGCAACACAAACGCATATGGATTATAAGAACAATTTCAACGTTACAAACCAGTGACAAGGCTCATGTAACTCTGATACACTTGTGGCTATGGTGGTTACACTTTATTCGGCTTTATTTTCTTACAATAACCAACCCTTTTCTTAATCTACGAAACCCAAAACTTTGTGTGTTTAAGAGACTGCCATTTGTATTTAGCAGAGCACTCCGAATGGGACTCTCAAATCGCCGGAGAAATATCTTCCAAGCTGCCATTCACGAAAAAGCAAAAATTAAAAAGCTTTAGAAGCTCTTTTTTTTATTTTCATAATCAGCAGTTGGATATTTTAGTTACCTTGTTCCCAAGAACTCGATGATATCAGAAGTGAGAGTCGATCTTTTCTTCTCATGAAAAGCAAGCTCAGCGGCTTTCCTCAACAAAGCCGACCCGGCAATGCAACCCAACATCGCTGGATTGCTCGGACTATTTCAAACCATGTGGCATAAAAACTGTTAATAACCCATCCACGGAGGACCTAGACGTAAAAAAATGAGAACTTTAACTCAAAACTTGTAAAACCTGATTCTTGTATCCCAATCCGAGGAAACAGCCAATTGACGAGCCCAAGACACGTACACCGCCACACTGAGACAAGCCCCAAAAATAAGTAAGATCTTTTATTGTCACTAAGACGACAATTCCGAATAAAAGAAACAATTAAGCTTCTTTAAACAGTTCAGTTTTTAGTAAAATCAAGACTTGCCTTCCAGAGAGTATATCACCCTGACCACCGCAGCGTCGAGGAGAGCCATATATGCTAACCGACTTCACTGCAATATGGGTTCACGATACAATAATTAGCGCAAGAACAGGATTAAATAGGTATATAAATACTGATAATACATACCCGTCTTTTCATCGGCAATGAGGTCAGATTTTCCTTTCCGAAGGATAGTTACCCCGCCAATCCTGACAAAAAAAAAACAAACGGCTTTTAGTAATCTCTACAAGCCCGAGTAATTTCATCATCACAAACAAAAATAAAACTCACTGTTGGGCCAGAGATTGTAGTTGACCAGGAGCGCGTTCTTCGTCTTCCTCGACTTCACAATCGAGAACTCTCTGAACCAAGCGCTTGTATTCGTTCAAATTTGGGGTCAGGACAGCCAATGGATATCCACTCACGAGATCAAGACTATTTGTAATGAGAAATAGACCATCCTATACCATTCATAAATCGGTAATTAGCTATATATATAATGCAATACTATATTAAAACTATCGTGTGATAACATTTTACCCCGTCCACGACGATTGGGACACCGTATTGCCTTGCCCGCTTCATGATTCCACTCACACAGTCCTGGACAAGCCATTCGACTCAAAGCTTGATGAACGATAAACAATCAATCAATAGATAAACAAATAAATAAGAACTACACTTACCAACAGAAACGAGTCTCTGCCGAGCCCAGGACCGACAACAAGACAGTCGAATCTCTCAATCCATTTCTCAACTTCAGCGAGAATTTCAGCCGAGACGGATCTTCTGTCCTCTTCCCTAAAGACCATAGTGTAAATCATAGCAAAAAAAGATGAGAATAGAAAAAGGGAAAAAAAAAAAAAAAAAAAAAAAGCTTACTTCACGCCGTAAGACTCTTCTAAAATGGGATGCACGATAATCTCGGGGCTGTAGCTTTTTATGATCGGCGCAGCGTCTTTCGTACAGAAGACATGGGATAAATCGGCACCCTGAGATTTTGAAGTTAGGTTCCTTCTATCAGACCAACAAAGGAGATTTGAGATTAAAAAAAAAACAAAAAATAAAAAATAATTGGAGTCACAATTTTCAAGGCAGATATGGCAGCGAAATACGGAGCGCCGGTGTATTCTCGGCATCCTCCGATCACGGCTATCTTTCCTGATGAACACAAAACATAGTAATGAAGGCAATATTTTGATTGTTGAACACCATTGTTAACAGTCAGTTTCAACACCCAAAAAAAAAAAGAGAGAGAATTTAATTGTTATTTTATTTTACCTGCTTGACCCTTGTGCTTGCTACGATCAAGAGAAGGTGTGATTGCCCTTATAATACTCTCGGAATCAGCCTCCAAAGTGGGATTAAAACTCGCAGATTTCACTTCTTGCATTGCTATAGGGTGATAAGAAGAAGAAGAAGATGAAGAGTCACTGAGACACCTGATGAGAAAATCTTGTCTTCTCAAAACTGCCAACGAACTGTTTCTTGACATGAATGACCAAACACCACTGCTTAACATTGCTCTCTCTAAATCAACCCCGCATAAAATATATATTAAATAACTCAAAAAAAAAAAAAAAAGTAACACATAGCAATGGAATTAGAACCATCACATAATTGATAAAATTGACAGAGAAAAGAAAACCGTACCTGGGCTTAGACAGAGCGAGATATGCAAAAGCAATTCGGTCTCTTCGGTGGTATGGCTTCACTCTCAGCTGACTTTACACGTGTGAATACAGCGCGTGGGTCACGAAATGGGAGATCTTCACTTTTCTGAAAACGACGTCGTTTGTTTGTTAACTTCCTATGAAGTGACCTGTCATCGGAATAGAAAATGGTACATTTTTTTTTTCCGATGCTAATTATTGGAACAGAATTTACGTCCGCAACCAATAGGAATTGAAAAACTCTTCTCCAGGATAGTACTGAAGCAGAATTCTATTTGATTTTTACGGTTCTATTTTAGAGTATTTATAATTTTATATTTGTTGTGAAATTATAAACGTGTACCGAAAAAGTTGTTCGACTTTATCGATGGAACTACTTGTTGAACAACTGATTAATTTTAGCAAGATTAATTAAATCGATAATCAAACAATCAATCAAACAAAAAGCAATAAATGACAAATGGAATTGGTAATCATGTTCGGTGATAAAGCATTTACTCAGTGAGACTGATCTGGTGGTGAAAAACGATCTCCTATCTCTATAATCAAAGGTACATGACTTAGGTTTGCAGACTCACTCTCAAACACCTAACTTCTTTGATTTCTCCAATGGATGACAACCTGAGCTCCCCTCATATCAGAGACTCCCTTTCTTTTTCACGCAATTCTTCCTCCCGAAGATCGCATGATCCTCTCCCGAAGATCTTCTCACCGTATCAAAGCAAAACACGCACTCACAAAACTTTGTACAAATAAAGCACAACAGTAACAAGATCCTTGAACCAGTTGTCGATGGAGATCTCCTAGCAGAGAGACTAGTTCTAAGTTAAGGTCGGCGTGAATTGACCTTAAAGTTCCAATTGACCTAATGAAACCCCAGGCGAGGAGTCAATAACAAAATTTCCGCGAATCCAATCGATCAGTAAACCAAATCCGATCGCATCTCCATGATTTGCGGAACTAAAAACGGAATATTTTTAGTTCATTCGCGCGGGAGGAAAGTGGCAAAAGTAACCCGGATCTTGAACTTGGTTGAATAACTTCATGCAGCTTTGACTTAAACAATTGTTACAATTTTGTGTTCCCAAACTTATCATAGCCACAAAGGACCCAATATGTTGGAATCTTGAGAATATTTAAGAATTCTTTTTCAATATACAAAAACGATAATTTCGTTCAAGTTAATTATAGGTCATTTTCAACAAAGAAAATTTCGTTGAAGAAATTGTTGAAATTTCGACCAAAATTGGAACATAATTTTTTATCTGAAAATATGACTAGGTTTATTAAGATCGGGTTATTGATTTCGGGCCTTTGGTTTTGACAAATTTCATTAACTAGTAAGACTATTATTCACTATTGCATAAAAAACTTCTTACTATAGAAGTTAAAACTATAAATTGTTAACACAAATTTAGACTAAAATGCCTTGGCTGCAAATACTGCAAGTTTTTTTCTTGTTATTTTCTACTCCATTTTTACTCTCAATCTCTTTTATTAATCTCATTCCATATCTCTTTCACTTCCAAAATTTTATTTTCAACTTGATTTTTACTTTTAATCTCTTTTATAAATCTCTCTTTCACTTCCAAAAGTTAAATAATCACATTTAAGATTCATTTTCTGAAGAAAAAAAAAAGGTATTTTTTTTGTTCTTTTTTCTTATTCATCAATGATATCTTAGAAAGAACCTTCGAAAACTCTTCATTGATATGCATACTTAGTCCTTGAATTATTTTTGTTTGATACCTTTGAAAATTTCATCTCTTCCTAACACAGATTACCTTGAATTATGAACTTGTCAGTTAGAAAACTATACTTTCTCATAATTTTAGATGGGAAAATACTTGTTTGTCACATTTTTAACCTATGTAAAATAATCAGATTGCAATCCTAATAGAACGTGTAATAATTTACATACGTTGTGGCGTTATATTTCATACATGAAAAACGACACTCCCCAAACCAAAAGACAAGAGCAAAGACAATGGGTCGTGCCCGAGAGACAATAATACAAAACTAAATGCTCTCATCGGACGAGAAGAATGCTAGCGCAAAATCCACCTTAATTGCCCGCAATAAACTCCGTGCCGGCGAAAGGATTGAAGGTTGCTCTGTTCCGATTATGAATTGAGACCCTTTCTCCACCAAACTGGTTACAGAAACGATACTCTGCCACACCATATAAGAGTTTAATTTTTCTTAGGGACTGTTTGCGAGCGAGTGACTTCCGTATTCAATCTCAACTTTCTCTGCTCCGCCGATTGCTCTGCATAATCTGGTATTAAAAAAATAAAAATAAAATAAAAAAGAGAGCCAACATAGTCAACAATCACATGTTAGATTCACTAAACTTCTTTCTACCACACAAAAAAAAAAAGTGCAAATAGAGAGTTTTAACTGGTTCATTTACTTTACTCATTTACCTTTGAACCAATGCTTTTTTTGTCAACATAATCTAGCCACGGCCTTTGCTTATCATGGATGAAGCCAAGTCAATCCTACTAGCTGTCTCGGGAAGAGTTGCTAGATATTCTCGATCACTTACAGGAGCCTAGCCATTACATTCCGATAAGCGAATTAAAAAAATGACAAAAATTAGTCAAATAAACCGTCTAAAAATTGTTAAATAACCAATTTTTTGTAATTTTTTTATAAATAGTCACTTCAACTTTTTACGACACTAAAAAAAATACCAGAAAACAATCTCGCCTATTTTGGTTTTTTTTTTGTTTTTAGTGCCGTAAATAAGTTGAGGTGGTTATTTACTATAAAATTTACAAAATGTTGGTTATTACACTATAAGTCAAATGACTATATAGCTAAAAGACCCAAAAAATAATAATATTAATAGAAAACTGTTAGAGCTGCCATACTCACCGCAAAAAAAGTACGTCCGTTACTTTCGGTTATTCAAGCATCGAAGGGCGAGAAAAGGAAAAATCCCTACACTTTCTGTTTATTTATGTAATGCAATTCAACTAGCATTGACATACGAATTCCCATTTGACTATTAATACTAGCTATCAATTACCAACAATATGAACACTAAGGATTCTCGGCATATAAGTGATCCCTGATGTACACAGTGAAAGGAACCTAATCATTTCATGACATGCGTAAAATGATATTAATCAACCTAAGCCTTTCTCTTTCAATTTTAAGCAATACAAAATATGTCACAAAAAGGATCGTCTAATCTTAACCAACATGTGACAGTTTTGCGTACATATACACAGAATAATAAAAAAAAAAAATAATGAAATAGAATAGATAATAAGATTAGACGATCCTAGAGACACAACATAAAGAAAAATTTGAAGGTTTTTTTCGAAGATTACTAGATTGTAATTCGCAGAGCTGAATTAAGACAAAGTTGCCACTACGGCCTGACAGCCAGTACTACGACCAAGTAGCACCACACCCTCAGAATCTTCTTTGTTTATAAGATGACTAATCATCTGATCAAGCTCGCATCCTTTAAAATTCAAAGTAATCAAGCAAATATGTATTCGAGTACATAAAGAAGGCCACAATTCAAACAAAAAGTAGCACAAACACGAAGACATATTGAAAACGTTATTTACCCTAGAAAGCAACAGTTGATAGACACTTCGGCTAAACACCTCGGTTAATTTCTAATGCTCTAATATAGTTGACACATTCCATAAATAACAACATATAGAGATTATAGCTTTCAGCTAATTTTGGTACTACTAGGTAGTCAGATTGAACAGATTCTTTGGACTTAAAATAAAAAAAATAAAAAAAATAAAAAAAAAATAAAAAGTAATTTGTTTACATTCAAAACGGACTACAATTACACAAAGGAACCAACAAAACAGAGTTTCTCTTCCATAGCTTTTTAAGCTCTGCACACGAATCACCTAGAATTAACACAAAGGAGCCAACAAAACAGAGTTTCTCTGCCATAGCTTTTTTAAACTCTCCACACGAATATCACGTAGCTAACGCATTCGTTCCACTACACATTCACTCATTTAAAGCTATTCACACAAATCACGTTACGCCGATCGCCGATCGAAAGAAATAACCTTAGTGCTCTAGACGAGCTTCCGCCCATTTTTCAGATTGTTCTCCTGATTGTCCATTGTTATGTTGTTATTTTCACATGGTATAAATAACATCCGGATAGCAAAAATTGACATATCAAGCTCATACACAAAGCGCCAAGCGCCAAGCGTCAAGCGCTAAGCAAGCCCCAAGCGCCAAGCGACAAGGGATAAGCGACAAGCGCCAAGCAACAAGCGACAAGCGCCAAAATCCTATAAATACCCCATCTATCTCTTTCTCAAGAAAAAGTCATTCAAAACTCAGAGAAGTCATTCTTGACTCATAAATTCTCTCTAAACTTGAAAAGTTCTCTCTTAATTTGAAAAACTACGCCTCTCTCTCACTAAAGAAACATTTCCTCTCTCGACCCTCTAGAGACGAGATGAGACCCTCCACCTCTGCTAATGTTGAGCGTCGGAGCGCGCGTCGGGGGAAAACCCTCCGCGCCCCTTAGTTCATGTTTCTTGATTCTCAGGTTGAAGAACATGAAGAACGTGAAGAACACGAAGGCCAACTATTGACGAAGTGACGAGGAACCGAAAACCACTTTCCGGTGAGGCAAGGACGACGAGAATAGAAGAACTTCACCACACCTAACCTACGTGCGGTCATAGGGTCCGACCCTAGATCGAACCACGGACGGTTCTGAATCCTAATCCAAAAACGCGATTAACATCCATTGTCCTCGATCTTCACGCCTTTCTTGTCGAACACATTCGTTCCTTCTCTAAATTAAACTCTGATTGAAAAATAGACAAGCATTACGATACTCGTAGTACTCATTATATGATATACAAACAGGTTACAGTCTCAACGCAACTTCAAAAGTTCATAGTACCTATTACATAAAAAGTTCCTATCCGCAAGATTACATTTCAAAGAGTTCCAAAATCAGAGGATGAAACAGAATACCTATCGAGAAGTTGGAGTCGCTGTACTTGCCGTCTCGCTCCGATCCAGATTGAGAAATCTTCACATTTACTCAATCTTTCTTTTCGAGCGAGATAACCAACTAAGGTCGACTATAAACCTAGACTTTCAATCGCTCGACGAGAAAGCTCGGCTTTCCAAGCAGCCTCGCTATAAGGAAATCCCACATCGACTGGGGATGTATCATTTGTGCTCTGATAACATGTTGAAAAATCGAAATAGATAAGAGATCAAAGAAAAGTGTTTTATTCTTGTCAATCAAGAGTGTACAATTAGACGATCCTTTTTACAATAATAATAATAATAATAATAATAATAATAATAATAATAAAATAATTACACATAGACATGACATAGTCAAAAAGTCAAAAACTACAACATTTCGTCTACTCTAGTAACTCGACACGTAATAATCAAAAAAGACAAAGACAAAAACACTCAAACTTCGTCGTCTTCTTGATTTTAGTGTTAAGCCATTCGTAGAGACACGTTCTATGGACGTAAGATTCTTTGCAGCAAGGAAACTTGAAACCTTTGCCAGTGCTCAGTTCGTGGAGGCAGATGAAACAGCTTTCAGATGTTGGAACGTCAGTCCCGTCGGAGAGAAAATGCGACAGTAGGTATTCAGAGCCCGCCACCGCCGCAAACGCATTCCTCGCAGCTCCGGTGCGGCAGCGCTATGGTGGGCGTGGGCCGACAAAAACTTTCTCTGGTTATCCACGCCGTGTATAGTAGGCACATCAAGGCTATATGAATACTTTTCACGTTGCCTTTCCCGAGCAAAACAACGACGATATTTGCCGTTGCGAAGATGATGAGCACAATCTGCCTGTACATGCTTGCTTCTCTCTCTGATTCCTCGATCTTCTTCTTCTTCTTCGTCTTTTTCTTTCTTTCTTTCTTCTTTCTTTCTTTCTTCTTCTTTCTTTCTTTCTTCTTGCTCGATTTCGTTCCCCCTCTCTCTCTCTCTCTGGTATCAAAATGCACATTGCATGTCCTTTAGTTTTAGTTCTAGTTTTATATACTACGTGTATTAAAAAACGATATAGCTGATAAATTTCTTATAGCTACACATTTTTTTTAAATGTTTATTCATTTTACTAGCTTTCTTCGTTAAATTATAATTAAAATTTATTGGGGTGACAGTTATTTTTTTAATTAACTATTTCATTTTGAAAAATGCCACTTATATCTCTATTTTCACTTTTCTAATTTTGTATTGCCTCCTAATGTAATATTAGAGATATTGAATAGAACTAGATGAAAAACTCCGGATAGAAAATTTATTTTTATATTATCTCGGAATAATATAGGCCAGCTCTCAATTATGAAAATTTAATACTTTTAAAATTAAGAACAAAAACACTATTTTTTTTTTTAAATAATTCAAAGTACTTGTGATTTTATCATTTAGAATATAATAATTTAGAGTCATCCAAATTTGTCACAACTTTAATACTATATTTCTATATTATCATTTTACATTTTAAAATCGCTTACTTATAATATTATATAATCTAAGTCGATAGTTGTATTACTGTTATCCATTTAAAATGGTTAAATCATACTATTTTAAATTAAATATTTGATTAAATCTGGTATACAAGCAAATACAATATTAAAAGCATTTTACTAATGTTAGACGCGCGACTCAGGTCTAAAGCTGATCATATGTGATATCGTGAGATCTAATGTTCTTTATTTTTAGTACCACATGATGAATAAATAAAAACTATATTCTAAAACACGGTATTTTTTGTCCTGATACCATCTCGAAAGTGGGGACGAACTGTGATCCCTAATTAGACCATTTAGTACCATTTTAGTGTTTTAAAAAATTTATATTTATATTTTACACAAACAAGTTACTTTTAAATTCGAAATAATTAATAAAAAAACTTAAATGTGGGACTCCAAAAATCGCAAGTATGGTACCGAAAATTTCTGATTTTGTGAAAATGGTTCCGGGATTTCTCGGTACCCTTTTTTAAAGCTCCCAGAGTCCTATTTCGTGCAAAATATAAGACGGAACCAAGAGATCTCATTTCTCGTGTTTCAGATGGCCAAATTTATTCATAGCTAATAAATTGTAAATTTGTACATCTCAATAAATCAACTGCATGCGAGCTTATAGATTGCAATTTTACTCGTTATATGTTAATTGTTACCCGATCCGTATAAACAGATTGGGTAAAACTCGCTCTTATCGTATAAATGAGTAAGACTTGTTAAGATTTTAGCGGGTTCGAGTCCGGATAACGGAATAGATGGACCCGTACCAGTCTACTTGAGACTCGACCCGATCACAACTTAACACTAAAAAAATGATTTTTACTATAAATTAATCCCTTACCCACTAAATTGTTTCAAGCTTTTATTATCACTTGGCTACTCAATTTTCAACTCTTTCCATTAAAAAATTAAAAGCATGATCACATATATAGTTTTATAATTTATAAAATTCGAATTTTAAGTTTTTTTTTAATTGTTTGGATTAAGATTGTTTTTTTTTAAATATTGTTGGTTATATTATATATATTTGTCATTATATCTATATATTTAAGCCTATGTTTTTTTTAGCATATATATATATATTATGTATATATGTAGCCTATATACTAAATTAAGCAAATCAATTACTTATAAGAATCTAAAACATTTATGCATCAATAGGAATATGAATCTATCTACTACTTACTATAAAAGAGTGAAAGGTTTTGGTTTGAAATTGACACGTGGCTGGTACATTTCTATATTTATATTACATTTTATTTTCAGAAGATACCCTAGCACAAGTGCCACGTAAGTGATCAAGCTACATATCAATTGTCTAATTTACACGTGCCAAAGAAGATATCAATCCGTCAAAATTCAAAGAGCTAAGCAATTAAAACCCACTGCTGTTTATAAACAAGTAAAAAGATGTAAATTGATTGACCCATGTTCTGGAGAAAAAATAGTAATTGTTATAAATTATTGGACTAAAAAATAACACATTACGTGTTCTCTTCTTCCTATAAATCAACATGGTAAGATTCCAAAGTTCCAACATTAGAGAAATATAAGGGAAAAATACAAAGTGAACTAATTTTTGCTGATATTTTCAGTTGAAATTACAAATTAAATTGTAAAATACAAAAAGGTGATTGAAAGAAAAAGACCCGTTTGAAATAGTTAACGAGTACCTTCATTTAAATTATAACATAATTATTAAAACATTAAAAAAAAATACTATTATTTATGTAACTATTTCATAGAATGACGCATATATACATCGTGCCTGCGTTTGAGATGTTGTCTCAATGATTATAGCCTAAATATGTTATATTCTTATTTCTCACATTTTAATTCATAATTTTTTTATAATTAATTAAGATTAACTCTCTCTCTCTCTCTCTCTCTCTCTCTCTCTCTCTCTCTCTCTCTCTCTCTCTCTCTCTCTATATATATATATATATATATACACACACACACACACACTGAATTTAGTGTTTATCGACATGGTTTGATAAAATTTTAATGACTATTTGTTTCATTTTTTCCATCTAGCCGAAAGAGAACTGATCAGAACGCTTGCTAACGTTATTTAAAGAGAAACATTTGCTTTCAAACCATAACTATGGATGCTGTTTGAAGATGCACTTTGTAGTTTATAGGGAAGGAAATAGATCTTTCAGATACACTAAAAGATATTTTTAATACTGTTTGTTTGTCAGTTTCTTGTAAAATACGTAAGAACTCAATTGTGGTTATACTTTGTTTTCATATTTATAATTTTTTAAAGAGTTTCATGCTTTTAATTTTGCATATTTTATGTACATATTAATGTTAAAACTAAAACTAAAATTATATGTATGTATTATGTGCAAGGGTGCATTCCCGAAACTAATATATTATAATAAAAAAAGGGACCATGAACATATTAATATTTGACATTGTATATACGTTTATGTATCACTTCACTTTAGAATTGGTTTAGAACCCGGAAAATACGAGAGAAAAGAAAATAAGAATCTATTGTATTTTTTAACTTGGTTTGGCTTAAAGAATTTGGTAAAAAAAATAAGAAAAAGATTATATAAGTAAAATATGAATTCTATTTTCCTTTAAAAAATTGGTGGAAAATGAAAATTCAGCTAATTTTATAAATATGGAGCTTTTAATTATTTCAACACACGTGCCACCTAATTTCTAAATCTAAACCAAGGTTCACCCTACCATTACCGTTACTGTACCAGAACTTCAACTTTGGGGGTAAACCGCTTACCGAACGGGAAACCGATGGGTATTATTCAGACAAAAAAAGAAAATCGATACCGGCAGGAAACCGCTTATCGTAGAGGAAACCGACAAAAAAAGTAGACAACCGAGGGGTATTCAGACAAATATTTTGCAAAAATAAACATATTTTTCATAGTTCAAACTTCATTGTTCATACAACGAATAAATGATATCAATTCATCATGACAAATCATCATATACATCATCAAATCATCATATTCAACTCAAGAACATCATTAATCATCATTAAACAACATAAACATCATATTCATCTCAAGAACATCCACTCAAAAACATCATATTCATCATCAAATCATCATCTACAACATAAAAAAAAAAAAACTCATATTCGGATTAAAAATCAACATTTTAATTAGGATTAAACCTAAAAATACATAGAAAACCATACAAAACAAGCAATAAACTCATATTCATTGCTCAAACCCTTGAAATCATGGATTAAAGTAAAAAAAATGATAAAAAAAATGAAGAAAAAAAATCCCAAAATTTGAGGAAACCTCGAAACTTACCTATCAAAAACCAATGAAAGTTGACAAAAAAAGCTGGCGACAAACGAAAAACCTCGAAAGCACCGGAATGTACCGAAAATCACTGATAAATTGGAACGAAAACGGTAAAGGTCGAATCGGTACTGGTACTCTCCGGTAAGGCGATTTCCCGTCGGTTTCCCCGAAAAGTCAATCCTTGATCTAAACCATTCATCTCTCCCCTCTCTCTCTCCTCTCGTTTGACCCTCTCTCTCTCTCTCTCTCTCTCTCTCTCTCTCTCTCTCTCTCTTATTCTAGCTCTCATCTCATGGTCATCGCCGATTACATCAGAAATGGTGAAATTTCTAAGTCGACGAGTTCGGATATGTCGACGGCTCTGGAGAGGGAGGTATTTCCGGCTGATGGAGTTGTACAGAGGCATTTCGGCTCCGCTGTGGCATTCGCTATGTTTGAACTTGTCGTTGATCGGGCTCGCTTACGCCATCGTTTTGTGTCTCCATATGCACAACCTCTTTTTCCGTTACGAGCTTCTCTACTCTATCCTAATCCATGTCCTAGGCCGGATATAAGCTCTACAAGTTGTTCTCTTTGTATCAGAAGCGAACCCTAAGTTTTCTCACCTACAACGACGACCTTGAGAAAGGTCTCAACCTGATCGCACGGATGAGAAAAGACGGTTTCCCCTTGGACCAGGCATGTGTATGTAGAAATAACTCTGATAATTAAATGCAATCTTTTGTGATCAAGCTTGGAAGTTGGTTAGATTTTAGGTTGAAGCTTAAGTAAGTTGTGTGATTAGAGCGCTGTTTAGATGGTTAACAAATCTGGAAATCAAGCTCTAAGCTCGGATCAAAGACCACCAACGTCGTCAATGGTATCAAAGTATCTGTGCGCCTCTTTGATTTATTCTTAATTTGAATTGGTATTTGACCGAACAATACAAGCCAGATAAGGCTATTGATTGGTTTTGCTATTTGGAAAGTATTGACTTTTAATGGAATTTAACTCTGGATGGGTCTTTTTAGATAGTACTGATTTTTTTTAGTGGTTTTAGCGTCTTATCTAGCTAAGGCCGTCTCCAACCGATCACTTTATTTGTCATTCTATTTTTCAGGAAAAATTGATTTCTCTCCAACCGAACTCTATTTTCAC
The DNA here is from genome assembly GCF_054948205.1 of Urtica dioica subsp. dioica. Taxonomy (NCBI): domain Eukaryota; kingdom Viridiplantae; phylum Streptophyta; class Magnoliopsida; order Rosales; family Urticaceae; genus Urtica; species Urtica dioica. The sequence goes on from NC_142761.1 coordinate 3,993,857, forward strand.
TCTATTTGTATCCCCATTTATCTCTTATTTATACCTATATCCCTACTTTTTATTATTATTATTACTAATTAGATAACTTAGGAGAATTATGATAATGAGTAAAATATTTATCTATAAATGAATTATAATTATAAATATAAATACACATAAAATAAAATAAAATTTTATTTAATAAAAATTACAACAACAAAAAATAAAATACAACACAACACAATTTTATTTAAATTATGCAAAATAATAAATTTTATATAAATTAAATAATTTTAAAGATAAATATTAAATATTTATATAAAATTTGAGCATTTATATAAATTTTAAAACTTAAAATTAGAGCAGTGAACAGTGCAGCGCTACAAGTTGCACTGTTGAGAGCCCATTTTGGATTTAGCATATGACATTGGTGAAATTACAAAAATAACACTGTTTTGAGTATAAAATTGAAAAAATAGTTGCTATTCCAAATATTTTCAAAAATAACTATTTTTCAATCGGGAAAAAATTATATTCCTTTTAAATTAAATTTTAGACAGTAAATAAATAGAGTCCAAAATGGTAAACAAGTTTTTTTTTTTTTAAAAATTGTAAACATAAAAAAAAGTGACGATGTACAACTATAAAAAAAAAGGATATATTTGCAGTTAAATCTTTAACCATATTGTTTTTTGATAAATTAAAAAACGGCCAAAAACAATCCACTATGACAATCATCTTTATCTTGCCCAAACTTTAAGTGCATCTACATAATTCCTTGATGTTTGGGTTTGAGTGACTAAAGTCCAACTCATTTTAAACATTAACTTAGTTAAGCGTGGAATTGGCTCTACGTTTAACTTAGCGATTATTCCACAAGTTCGACTCTCTTTCTCTACTATTTTTTTATGAGTTGCTGAATCCTCACGACGTTCATTTTAATCTCGTAGAATCGTTTGAATTTATTTTCATTTGAAGAATCTGGAAATTTGTTTGAAGATTTATTGACATTTTGTCAATTTATTAACATGAGTGTTAATAATCTTTAAATATTTTGGGAATTTCTTCAAACATTCTGAAAATGCGTTTGAAAATTTGGGTCTGGTGAAAATTTATTGACATCCATAAAATTTGTTGACAAACATATCAATAAATCTTCAATAAAATTGATTGACATCCATGCTTATTATTCCTCATTTTAGATACTTATTATTCGACAATCACTCAAAACTGCAATAAACAAATAAATTACGAAACCATTATCAGAAACCCAATTCAAGTAATTTAGACGCAAATAAATGATAAAAACTAATAAGAAAAATAATAATAATAAAAAATACATTCATCAATGTCAAAAAGCCCTAAATTAATAACCCTAATAACTCACCTTTGCTTATTGTAGATGGTTCGCTATTGAGATTGTGGTCCTCATGGAGGCAAGGAAAGAATGAGAACAAGCCCATCATTTAATTTTCTCCTAATTGTTATTTTCGTTTCTTTTATTTTCTTGCTAAATCGAATCCAAGTTACATAATATTTTTAGTTTTGATGGAAGTCCCCTCATGCTAAACCAAGGCTAGGCTTGAACAAGTCTTGGAGTACTTACACTCTGTTAAAAGTGTCGTCTCGCCAAAGAAATGGTGTCGACTTCTTTGCGAGAAATAGATGAAAAGCAGTGTCGGTTTTGTGTTTTCATGAGTCTTCCTAGTCTGATTGAATCTCCTCCGGAATCAATAGACAAGTTGAATTTCATTTTTGATTTTGATCCTTCATTTTCTTTAATTTGGTGAAATTCCAGCGATTTCAGAACGGATTTTGCGTTGCATCCAAGAGTCCAAGCTTAGCTATAAGTTTATTTGCTGCAACTTATGATATCTTTGCTACACATTCATTTTTCACATGATATTTTTGGTAAGGATAAGATATTAGTGTGGAGAAATTGGAAGATGTGTGGTTGAAAGTGAATAATAGTGTTCGTGTGGAGTGATTTAAACTAATAATTAGAATACAATATTTTTGTTGATATTTGCCTACCCGTGTGACCGGTGACTTTATTTTCAATGGTTATTTTTGAGCTGTGACTTTCTGCTTTTTATCATCCTCAAAAGTTTCCACTACGAATATTAGTTGGCTCGAAAAGGGACAAAATCCTCTAGGCTGCCTATATTTAAATCTTACCCTTTATTGGGTAACTAGTTTTAAATTTTTACAATGATCATCCGCAGCGCGGCCCAAACTAGGCGATTCAATATTTTGGGGCCCTATAATACTAATAAAAATTTAAATTGTCAGGATAAAAAATGTAAATTTTTTAAAAAATGGGTTAAAAGTGTAAATTTTTAGGGTAAAAAAATATAAATTTTCTTAAAAATAAACAAAAAGTGTAAAATAATTTTTTTTTTGCCCAACTAAATTGGGGCCCAAGGCACAAACTTTGCCCGCCGGCTTTGATCATCCAAAAATTTAGTGCGAAGTCTATTATTAACAACTTCTATTTTGCACTATAATTATCTGAAATATCAAGACCATCTTTCATGAAATTTACTTGGTTTAAAAAAACAAAAAATTGGCTACGTAAGCCACCTAAACTATAGGAATTGTAAATTAGTCAACCTTTGGTAAATACTTTGTAAATAGTCAACTTGCATACGTGGCAGCCTATTAACTACCTTTTGTACATGTTTGGCTGAGTTAAATAAGTATTTTACTAATTTGTTAATAAGTTAACTTGGCTATTTACAAGAAATTAACCAAAGGTGGGCTATATCTCAATTCACTATAACCGTATGGTTATATAACTTAATAATCCTTAAAAAAATGTCAATTAGTAGTCCTTACAAGTTACAAGTAATAACATCATCTTGAATTAGGCACAAAACATAACTCATGGGCAATCCCCTAAAATTTTTGTCCAATACACAATGCCATGTGAAAGGCAAATTTCTTAGAGACTTTTATTTTTTATTTTTATTTACCTAATTCTTATTTATTTGTTGAAGATTCAATTTTTGTTTGCTAACCAAGCAACAATCTTGCTTTTCGGCTAGGCAATGCTCACATTCACATGCTATTGGGAATCTCGTTTTATTTTTCATTTTTGACATTGAATATACTCAAAACTACGGATAGGATGCCAATAAGTAGGATCTCAAGCTTGCAAAATCAAGGTTTACTCGCGATTTTTTTTATAAAAAAAATCATACTTTATTTATATCTATTTATTTTTAATGGGTCTGAATCTGGGTAAAATCTTAGTAAATACAAGATAATCAATAGGTATTTTTTTAGTCATTTGATATTAAATTTATTGATAAAAATAAATAAATTTTAAAAAATACTTAAATAAAAAATAAACAAATCTAAAAAAAATACGTAAATGAATAAATGCGCATACTAAAATTGCTTAAAAATTCATAAATATAATAATAATTTCAAGCGGGTAGGATATGGAGATAAGGTCTTAGATAAAGTACTTAAAAATCATACCCTACACAGATACATATAATTTTTAATTAGTATTGTACCTATTATTCATTTATGCACATTAAGACTTTATCCGTAATAGGTACGATTTTGCATGTTGATACATGAGTAAAATTGTCATCTCTAAGTATAACTACGATATTGCATGCATAAATGCATTAATAAATACATAATTATTTTTTAATTGCTTCTAATTTATTTATCGAGGAAGAACTTTGTTATACTTTCTTTGACTTCATTCAATTAATTTTGAACCTTGCGGTTACATGAAAATAGGCATTTATCATCGTGTTTGGACATTGGATCTGGAGAGCACATAAAGTCCATGCAAAGAAATCGTATTTAAACTTAAATGGAAAAAAATAAAATAATTTATAGAGCTTTTGTACCTAACTTTTAGCGGTGCTATTTTAAAATTTCTCTTTAAGAGCTTTTCTTTACAATTCATTTTATATCTTATAAGAACAAGTTTACATTTAATAACTCAGCAAAAGTTACAAGCCGACTAATTTTGTAAATACATAATATAAAATTAATAAATTCGTAAATCGTACCGCCAGCAGAGATGGAAGCATGTTATACTTATATGATTGATCATTATATGATCTAAGCTGGTTTCTAATTTTTTGCCTAGCTAGTACTAGTAGTTATCACTTATCACTATGTTAATCTAGTAAATCATATATTATATTATTTTCAAAATAATCTGGTTTTACATAATATATTTTACAATAAACTATATTTTAATTTTTTATAAGAAAAATTACATATTACAAACTTTAACTTAAATTCTTATTTTTTTAATATATAAATAGATATGCTATTCTTATTTTCCTAAAAACAAAATAAGTTTCAACGCTGACACGTATATTGTTATCTTATTTTATTGCTAGGGAGCCCATTTATTTGTATATGTTATTGTCAAATATTGATTGCGATTATAACAGCATTAAGCGTGATTGATGAACTGCCATATAATTTGGTTTTATTGCCTTTGACTAAGTTGATCAGCATAAACTTCATTGGTTGAATTGAAGTGCATGTAGAAGTTATGTAATACCGTAAGCTGAGGATTTATTATCAATTTCTCATTATTTTAACCGAGTGGAATAAGATGGCAAGTTGGTAATACACTCAGATGAAAGAAAACATAATTTTTTTTGGTTTGTGTTAGTTTTCAATATGGCAAATCTTGCATCATTGATGATCAATATACCGCTAACCATAATTGAGTATTATATAATTTTATATGCACTCACGAGATTATTCCAACTCTCCATGAAGCTTGAGTATAATGCCATGCAACACGAATAATTAATTCGTTATATTTTATAGACTTTAGGTAAAACAATTAATTTAAATATTTACCATTTGACACGTTTGTGTTTGAGAAGTGGTAAGAAATAAGTATATGTCATACTTTGGCATTTAATCTAGCATACTTAATAAATAACTAAGTCAATGCTATTTAAATCAAGATAAATTTGTTAATATAATTACACGATTCATATTTCAAATAACAGAAACAAAAATTGATGATTCAGCTTATTCTTCCATGATCTTAAGATTAGGCAAAAACGATTAGAAATCAGCAAACAACATTTTTATATTATTGAGACAATATACTTCCCTGTAGTATCCACAGCCATATTGGCATATATATGTTCAACAAGTGACTAATTAAAATAAACAAATAATTAGGTAACTAATCATATATATATTTTTACATTGTTATATAGTAACTTTTTCGTAAATATTAGATAAATTATCACAAACATGATGTGATATTTCTGGTTTACCCTTTTATTGAAATAAATTAGTGAGATATTTATGTTAATTTACGCGTGTAAATATATGAACGTTGTCGTTTGTTTAGTATTTACGAAAAATTGACTATATAACAATGTGAAAGTGTAAATATGAATAATATTTAATGGACCCTAATATAAATTACTATACACCGGTTTGGAAGGGTAAAATTGTCTTTTATTTTGAATATATTTCCCCTATTCCAATATACAGGATACTTAATGATAATTTACTAACAAAAAAATAAATTAATAAATTACAAAGAAATATGTTTAAGACTGAGGGTGGATTAGGCTAAAGGTTAAATTGCAAAACTTATTAGTAAACATGTGAAATTTGAAAAAACAGCTTGACCTCTAAAGTTTAAATTTTACTAGTGGAAGGCCCACAACGAGACATTACAAAGTAACGGCTCATTATTAGTGCTTAATGCTTTACAGCGCTGATGGTCTCTTGATTTTATTTTTAACCCTATTCTCTTTTGATTTTATGGGCTCTGAAGATTTTCTCTTTTTTAGTTAACTTACTAAAACATAAAAAAAAAAAAAAAAAAAAAAAAAAAAAAAAAGTGTTAACTTACTTTAAAAGAGAGAGAGAGAGAGAGAGAGAGAGAGAGAGAGAGAGAGAGAGAGAGAGGCAAGCTATCCACACTTGGCGCGTGAATTACACAACCCATTGAAAATATACCTTTTTTTTCCGGTTCAAATTGAAAATACCCATTTGAAAACCAGAACTGTATTTCCACGCTGCCGAAGCAGAGAGTGGAGATTTCACTTCATAACCGTTAGCCACTTTCACAACCCACGTTTTGCCTGTTTATTTAAAAAATAATAAATAAATTCAAGTCCATTAATTTTGTTTTTTACTTCTTCACTTATCAAACTCAACTCAACAACAGTCTCAGAGCTTCCCATATTTAATCCTTAATATATCCTCATGATCACACATCCTCTCTCAAATCCTCTCTCTCAAACATTAATTAAAGGCGAAATAAAATCCACAGCATTTCTTCAGATTTCTTTCTGGCCTAATACACACAATTATTATTCTCTCTTTCTCTCTCTCTAAAAGGTATATTTTTACAATAACCAAAGCTCAGCCATGAATGCTTCTTTGCTTCGTCCATACCCATCCAAACCCTTTTCTGAAACCCATCTCACATTTGCCATGACTTCACAAAACTGACCTACCAAGCAAACCCAAAAGAGAAAACGTCTTTCCTAACTTTTCAGTTTCATTACTCGTGAGGCCGAGATTGCAAAGACCCAGATTCCAAAATCCAATCTTTTTCTTCGATGTCTCAAAAGCAACCAGACATCGAATCCCAGCCGTTATTTCCCGAGGCTTTGAAGAAGTTCAAGAGGCTGAGGCTCTTCGAGCCCTCTCTCAGCGTTTTGGGGTTCTTCTTCGTGACCGTGCTTGTCGTTTTCTGCTTCTTTTACTTGGACTCCGAGGCTTTCTCGAGAGGCTTCAGAGCCGCCTCGTCGTCGGAGAGATCAGAGAGGTTCGTTTGGCTTCAGAGGAGAGACTCAGAGGACGAGAAGGCTCGGAGAGTTGAGTTTCTCGAGGACGAGGCTGGGCTTTGCGACGTGTTCGACGGTGATTGGGTGTGGGACGAGTCTTATCCTTTATACGACTCCAAAGATTGTCGTTTCTTGGACGAGGGTTTTAGGTGCTCTGAGAATGGCCGTCCTGATTTGTTCTACACCAAGTGGAGATGGCAACCAAAGAATTGCAATCTGCCCAGGTTTCTTTTCTTTTTTTTTTTTAAATTAATTTTTTAGTCTGGTAATTTAATTGGGTTTAGTACAGAAGTATGTTTATTTTATTTCTGAAAAAGAACTAGGAAGAATTAGGTGAGAAGTTTCTTGGGGTTTATGTGGTAAATTTTTGCCAATTAGAAATTGCCATGATTAGCTTAAAAACACTTTGTAAAAAAAATGTGAGTATTTAATGATTTGAATTATTGTAGCCGAGTATTGCAAGAAAGCTCTTTTGTGAATTCTGATCATCAATTTTTTGAATTGATTTAAAGCAAAAATAAATTTTTAAATAAATCAAAATTTTGAATTGTTCAAAATGGGTTTGTTTCCATTTACATAGATGGCAAAAAAATTAAATATTGTTTTTAACTTGTGTTGATGGAATGCTGTGTTTTAAACTTAAAATTCTCTAGGGTTATAATCAACATCAGATTTAGTAATTGCACAATTCTTTTTAATCGCTTCTTAGCTGAATCTATAATACTTACAAAAACGTTGGCATAGAAAATGCCGGTCTCTAATTTTTTTCGTGGCTTCATTTCTCTATCCACACTTGAGAAGAGGGATAATGTTTTTTTGTGAACCTTCTTGTCTTTTTCCGTGAGGATTTTGTCAGTCTTTCATGTACCGTTACCCTTTCACATTTCAGAGGTCACTGTCATTCGTTCTTTGTCACGGTTTAAAAAATAAAGACTTTTTGGATCTTTTTAGCTCATAATCCTTTTTAATGGTGCCCAAGTTTTGTCCTTTACTTCAACCCTTTTGTTTTCCCGTGAAGTATTGGACGGTGACACGTTTTTAGGCAAATTTCATAATGTTTCAAAGACTTGTGAATCACTCCTTTAACTTTTGAATTAATGCCATAATGAAAAAAAAAAAAATACAGATTTGATGCCAAGTTGATGCTGGAAAAGCTGCGGGGGAAACGGCTAGTTTTCGTCGGAGATTCGATCGGAAGGAACCAATGGGAGTCTCTTCTTTGCCTACTCTCTTCTGCGGAGCCCGACGAGGACTCGATTTACGAAGTGAATGGGAGTCCCATCACGAAGCACAAGGGTTTCTTGGCATTCAAGTTTCGGAACTTCAACTGCACGATCGAGTATTACCGGGCCCCGTTTCTAGTCCTCCAGAGCCGACCCCCGGCTGGGAGCCCCGAGAAGATCAAGACTACCTTGAAGTTGGATCAAATGGATTGGAGCTCTTCTCAGTGGAGAGACGCCGATGTGTTGGTGTTCAACACCGGGCATTGGTGGAATTACGGGAAAACCGTTCGAGGGTAAGAAAGTTTTAATCTTTTTAGCTTCGTTATTGTGGGCGGGGGGCTAAAGTGGAAATAATTTTGTGGGCAGGGGTTGTTACTTCCAAGAAGGGGAAGAGGTGAGGACTGATATGAAAGTTGAGGATGCATATCGGAAGTCGTTGGAAACGGTGATGAGTTGGATTGGGAAAGTAGTAAACTCGAACAAGACCCGGGTTTTCTTCCGCACGTACGCGCCCGTGCATTTCAGGTTCTCCTTTCTTGCTTCCCAAGTTACTGTCTTGAAGAAAAATATTCAATCTTATAACCCTGATTTTACTAAGAAATGTTAGGAAATGAAAAGGGTGAGAAAAAGTTGAGCTAAAATAAACATTGTGTGAAAAAAAAAATTAGATTGCCTACTATTGTCCTTATTATTGTCTAGACTCAAAATTTTGAAAGAAAAAGCAAAGAAAAATAGAAAATGAAGACATAAAAAATTTGGATATCCCACACTATATTTTAAAAAAAAGAAAATGAAACCATGTTCTAGTTATACGAAATCCATCAAATTTTACCACAATTTTTTTTTTTCTCCCTCGAATTATCCTCGTCAGTCCAAACTAGGAAATCTGGATCAAATCAAGAAAATGAAAAAACACGTGGTGACGGAAGATTCAAAACCCAAACAAGATTCATTTCTCTTTTGTAATTTTTTTTCCGGGTACCACCAAACCTTAGCCTTAAACCGTCGCTTATTTATGAAAATAACTTTTTGTTAAAAGAGGCGGAGACTGGAAGAGCGGCGGAAACTGCCACATGGAGACGCTCCCGGATCTGGGGTCGTCTCTTGTGGACCCCGAAAGCTGGCAGCAATTCCAGATCGCCAACGGCGTGATCTCGGCCCCACGTCGATCGGACGGTGAGGGCTTCACGGTGATGAACGTGACGCAGATGACGGGGCAGAGGAAAGACGGGCACTCGTCGGTGTACTACCTGGGCCCCGAGGTGGGCCCCGTCTCCCCGCACCGCCAGGACTGCAGCCACTGGTGCCTCCCCGGCGTCCCCGACTCCTGGAACGAGCTCCTCTACGCCTTGCTCTCGAAAAGGTCGAACTCGTCGAGGTCAATTCGGTAATTTCGCTGTTGGAGGATTGGTGAAGGAGAGAGGGAGGTACATAGGGAAATATATAGGGGTTCAGTTAGTTACGGTACACCTATCAGGGCTTAGTTTGATAGATGTTTACAGAGAGTTCATATATACACAGATTTTAGGATGTGAAGGGTAGAGAAAAGGATATTCCATGGATTTTAATTGGGGACTTGAATTTATTGCTCTTTTTTTGTGGTCAAATGTCATATACATCAAGTAGTCTTGATTCCTTGAAATTAGCAGCATTGTATATGTATTTGTTGTACCGGGGAGATTTAATGGAGTTTTAACGGAAAAGTTGAAACTTGGCACATTGGAATAAACTTCTTTTTTTTTGGTCCTATAGATTTTCATTTTACCATAAAATATTTCGGTATTCTATTTGGTTATCTTTTTATTAACGTGATAGGGTCCAAGATAATTGAAGAATAGAAATAACTAGTTTTCTTGAAAAAAAAAATTGGTTCATAATTCCACAGGTGAACCAATTTCTTCAATTGCACTAATTTACTAGAGAAAATTAAGTTAAGAGCCCATATAAACCCACTGCATTAAAAATTTAGCCGAATGATCTAAAGTTAAGAAAATAGTCTAAATTAAAGCAAGCGTCATACTATGGAGAGATATGCATGAGTTTGACTATTTTTTTTTTTAATATTTGAATAATTAGACTATAATTTTAATCGAAGATCGTCATTACTTACAATAGTTTTTCTCAAGGACACGAGTAATGAGCAGAAGTAATAAAAGAAAAAAAAAATATTACATTGATAAATGGTTAGAGCTAGAGTAAAAATAGACAAGAAGTAGAAGTAATAAATTATTTATTCTGTGTGTTTAAAAATAACACATAATTGTACGTTTGTTTTTTTTTAAGAAGACGAAAGTGACTATTGAGCCTATTAGTTTGTTCCATGTGAAATTCCCGTAGATTGGAAACAATTTTGTGTCGGGTCCACAAAGTCAAGTTTAAATTGGTATTTCCACAAGTTTAAATTTAGCTATAAGTCTCTTTTATATCTTTTAAAACAAATCTCTTATATTTTCATTCCTATGCGGGACTTTTTAACATCTTAGCCAACATTTTTGCATGATATTTTTAGTTTAGAAACATCACTTCTAGCGAAAAAGCAAAAAATAATATTTTCGAGAAAGTATGAAAAAGCTATATTTTGTAGCACACATATAATTTTTAAAAACTAGACTAAATATGAAGTTAAAAGTAAATATATGAATTGCAGTAAACGTAATTGAAAAAAATTATGTCATCAAGTTTTAAGTTTTAACATCCACATTCAAAATTTTAAAACTACCATATGTGATGTACTACTTTTCATGGGTAATATATTACTAGTTAATCATAGTTAACAATAAATTGCTTCTTATCATAAAGTGTTAAGAGTAAGAGAAGTCAAAATTAAAGGGGAATTTGGGAAAGTATGCATTGAAAGTTGGGAAATTGAGTATGTAAATGGTATTACGTCTTAATTTGGAGAGTATGTGCAGTTTGACAAAAATGTCCTTAACACACTACAAACCCTTAAAGATGTTATCTCTTTCCGTTCTTACTAATCTAACTCTATAACTTTTTTTCTCTCTGAAAATTTTAAGCCTCCGAATCAAAACTCTATTCAAATGTATAAAGAGCAAACTTTTGTATCACTCGTATGGAAAATAGTGAACGAGCTTTTGGGAAATGAGCTTATGTTGTTGCAAATGAATCTCTTGATTTTAGAGAAATGGTCCAATGAGTTTATTGGGATTAATTAAAATATAATTAAGGTTATGTGAAAATCTCGGAACGAGTGAGTGAAGTTTCGAGTTGGTCACGATCGAGAATTATTTCCAAAGGAAAATTTCAGAAATTAATTGAGTAAATAAATTCTCAATTGTGAGAACTAGTTCCAAGACATCTTGAATATATTTAAATTAATTAAAATCGAATGAGAAAATTTTCGGTTTAATTTCATAACTATTCTCCATTTAATAAGAATTTAAATAAAAATGATGTTGTTTTGTGATGGAAAATTTATGAAACCATTGACATGACGGCCTTGTTGAAATAAATTATGCCACGAGGGGCTGTTTTGAGGCGGTGTGTAAAATGCAAGGGTTTATTGTGAAGCCCCGAAGTTTAGCCATATAAAATTTTAACATTATGACGTAATACTTTAAGCTTGAATTTTTTTTTATGTGCTATATATGTTTAGTATGAGAATTTATCTTCCATAATCAAATTTATGTATGACAATTTTTTTTTATTAATAATAATTTTAATCAATAGTAGCAGTATCATCATATCTAATTTTTATCCCTTGTGTATAATGTTACTTATACATCTAATCATACGAATATTATATAAATATATATAGGTATATATATAAGGCATAAAAAAAAAAGATCTGATAATAGATGTATATAAAGGTAATAGTAACAAAAAAAAGGGGTAATATATATTTATTGTGATGGTATCAGTGGATTCATATAGAAATGAATATGTATATCCAGATACATGCGATAAGTGTGTGCATAGCAATTCTTTTGGGTGTTTACTTTTTGAAAGAAATAAAGAGGTAAGTAATGACATTATATAGTGAACGTTTATAACAGTCTAATATTTATTTTCATTAAAAATGCTTTCTCTCTATAGCTCTATGGCTCTGAATGGACGTGCATAATATTATTTTTTTGTCTATCACACACTCTTGATCTGATATCTTTTCAACTCCATCATCTTCTCCCTTTGCAAACAAAACAAAAGAAAACACATAAACCTCTTTAGAATTTTCTTATTTTTTTTGGGTTCTTTTCCACACTAAGGAGCTTTTCTTTTCATTCTTTCAGAGGTACTTCTCTATTTAAGATATCTTTTCATTAGTCTGTCATGACTTTGCTTGTTACGATTTGCTTATGCACAATATTATTGAAATGTTTTTCTGTTATGCGTGAGTCTTTGAAAAGTAACGTGTTTATCAGTTCTAATAGGCTTGTGATTTTATTTTGATCTGTAATTTTTGTACCAAAATATTCAAGATGTTGTTATTATGTATTTTAAATTTCATAATAGTTAGACAAACCGTTTTTTTTTTCTAAAATTCAATTATGATCAGCGCGCAGAATTTTTATCGTTGTTTCAAACAACAAGGTTTTGATTTAAAACAAAATAGCTAACAAAGGATTGGTGATTTAGAATTCTTATACCAGAATATTAAACATGTTTTTAGTATGTCTTAAAAATCTTGTAATTTTTGGATTAACGATCTAATTTCTAAAAATAAATTAAAATTTGTGCGCGAAGTTTTATTCCTGTTTCAAACAGCGAGGTTTTGTATTTTTTAAAAATACTTGCAAATCGTATTTTGGCTGGAATTTTGTATACGTGACACCTATATATGTTGTTGTTACATAGAAAAATAATTTTGAGGTTTAAATTACCGGAATTATTTTTGTTAGTATTTTTTTAACAAGTGCGCAGATCTGTCCCGTTTTCTCTAAAACCCAATTTTTAGACAATATATGTTTTAATTAGATTCTTCATGTTGGAGCCCGATTTTGGTCTTATCACTGAAGACTAATATGTTCAAACTTATATTTTATAGTCTCTGGATTTTTTCCAGAAGTTTTCTCTGAAATTATTTTTTTCGGAACCCGAGGACGAAGGGTATTTTCGTCTTTTGACGTCCCTGTTCCTTCTCTGATTTTTTTTCCAGAAACTTTGTTATGTCTAGAAGTGTCTTCTAAGAACCTATTTTCCTATCCGTTCGAATAGGTACTAAGCCGAATAGCTTTTCCAATCGTTCGGGAGTCTAAGAACTTTTCCCCGACTCAATAAGGTGAGAATAATCTCACTACAATACGGATTAGTTTAAAATTAATTTACGATGAGTGTGTGATCTGAATTGGTTAATATGTGTTATATGATTGATTGTGTGATATCTCTTATGTGCATGTATATGTTATTGAGTGAATTGTGATTATTATGTTATGTCTTGTTATGATGAGTTTATGTATGAGTTTAGTACAATTTTGGCATAACATGTTCTATTTATTAGCATGTTTCATTTATGTTTATGTCATATGTCATTTTTGTATGTAACGCAAATAATCAAGTGATAAGATAAGTAAGAGAGTCGTACCGCCTCGAGCTACATAGGTATTAAGAGAATTCTCTCGAGCCGACCTACGGGCTCATAAAGGGAGTTTTCTCATATGATATGTTTATTAGATGGTGCGAACTATGGGAGGTCACAGCCCCGTAGTTCGTTTCCAAAGTGTACACTGAAATTGGTACGACTACTCTAGGGGAGCCCCGAATAAAATATGATAAGATTTATGATACGAAAGACCATGACACCGTTAGAACTAAAACACTAATAATCGGTTCATGCATTGCATTACTCATCGTTTTGTGAGTTATAGTTATTCTCGCTGAGCGTTGGCTCATATATGTGTATTCGTCCGTATTGTAGGTAAGCAACAAATGAACAAGTGAGGAGGGTGGATCAGCGGCATTCGATGGCTAAGGGGTTGGGTTATGGTTCTGCTCGATTATTTAAAAGACTTCCGCTACGAAATTTTCTAAACACTCGGTTTGAGATTTTTTTTGCTTAAGATATTTTTGAAGTTTAATTCGTTTTGCAAAATTGAAGTTGAACTTTTATGGTTTTATTTCCGTTGAATATTCCAACCATCTACTTTAGTTTGGAATTCCGAATTAAGTATTCCTCTTATTTTCATCAAATGTTTTTATAAGATTTCGAATGTTGGTTATTTTCAATTTATTTTATTTTAAAGTCTAAACTTTATAAGTAAATGAAATGATGTTTAAAAAAAATTATCTATTTTTTTTAAGTAAAAGAATTAAGATAAGTATGACGGTCCGAAAAGTCGGGTCGTCACATTTATTGTGCAATAAAGACTTGGGTCATTAAAAGTACACACGGTCTTCTTCTTTCTTTCCATTTGCACGACAAAACCATCGGACTAAGCAAGAAAAAAAAGAAAGAAGAAGAGAGAAAGAAAGAAAGAAAGAAAGAAAGAAAGAAAGAGAGAAATCGAGAGAGTGAACGATTTCTCGCTGGAGAATAAGAGATGAAGGCCGGAGCTTGGTTTCGAGTTCCGACGGGGTTTGAGGAAGAAATAGAAGATGTGGAGTCCGTGTTCACCATAATTGAGAGGTTTTGGTAGCGTTTAAGATTGAAGAGGATGGAGTTGAGCTCATGGTTTCACTTTCATATCAAGCGTGACTGCATAAGAGTCGCGGCTTAGTGAACGGGTTCCGTTACTTTCAGATTCAATGAAAGTCACTTGTACAAGGAAAGAAGGATCTCGAAGATCAAACTTGTCTCTCGTCCAACATAGTGGTAGTTGTGCGAGTGTGGGCATTGTGTCAAGAGAACAGTAAGGAGTATGGAATAACGGGAACTCGCTATTAAGAGTAGGAGTAGAATTTTGTTGTCTGGTTGCGGGTCATTCATGGATGGCTTGAGTAGTTCCTAGGATCGGAGAAGAGAGATTTTACAAGAAATGAGGTTTCCAAAAATGGTGTGTTGTGTGTTGTGGGTCGTTCATGTATGGCTTGAGTAGTTCCTAAAATCGGAGAAATAGTTCGGCTAACTCCTAGGCCATTTTCAATATTGGTTACCTTATGGTCTCAACCTTCGAACCATTTGCAGTATTGGTTACCTTATGGTTTTGACTGCCGAACCATTTGCAGTGTTGGTCACCTTATGATTTTGACGTTAGTCATGCATATATGTGAAATGGGCCAGGGTAAACTTCTTACAACACATACCGCACACGCAATTAAAAAGAGTTTTCAAGTGAGAAAGAGATGAGACATCCGTATGAGATTGAACGTGGAAATCACATCACATGCATTGTTTCTGCTAACTGGGCGTTAGCTCACTTGTTTTTGGGTAGGATATGTAAATGTAGTAATGGGTTGATTGGTGAGCACTTCCGTGCTGACGAGACTTGATATATGGGCTATTTTGACCCGATGGACTTTTTCGTCGGTAAATGTTTCGAGTCTATGTGTTTTTAAGTTTAGTTGAAAATACGTTATATGTTCTGAGTGTGAATACGAATTGTAAGTCACGACGTCGGGTCGTTTATGGTTCTGTTTATAAAAAAATAAATTCGACCACAAGTTTTCTTAGTAAATAAATGACTCGTCGGGATGTGAGAAAACGTAAGTTTTCGACAATTTTGTAGTCCTCGTAGTTTCTCATATTCGCCCTTGTCTTTGCCGCCTCTAGTTCACGTGAAAATTCAAATCAAAATGGATAAGTGTGTTGAGCTTCTTTTAAATTACGTTTGATCAATATTTTGAACACTTTTGTGATGTAAGAGCGAAGTTTTAATTAATGTTGTAGTGATTTTTGAAAATTCGATGAACTTGTGAAAATTGGGTTTTAATTTTGGGTCCAGTGGTTATCTAGCCATATGAAACGTTAGAAATTTTGAAATAGCCAACGTTTTGCTAATTTTTTGTAAATATCCACGTAAATCTATTTACGCTATCAAAATAATAGAAAATGCAGAGTAAATTTCTAGTAAATATGACTATTTACGAAATATTTACAATAGTTTTTAGCTATTTACGAAAAATTTACAAAACGTTGGCTAAAACGCAAACCCTTATGTTTATGTGGCTTATATCGCTAAATTTTTGTTTAATTTTTCATATGGTGATCTGTGGCTCTCTGCGGTGGCCTGCGGTGAAAACTATCAATATATGTTCAGAACTAGTATTTGTGGCCCCCTGCGGTCCCGCCACAGCCCTGCGGTGACATGTGGTCTTTTGTTGTTCCATGCGGTGACCTGCGGTCTTCTGTTGTGCCTTGCTGGATTTTTAACACGAACAAACCCAAATGAACCGATCCAAACACGAAATTCACCCAAACATGATTACCTATTCGTAGATTTCAATGAAAATAAGATACAAACTTATATTTTATCCTAAATCATTCAATAAACTTAGATTACGACCAATATAATAAACTAATTCATATGGTTTCAAACAAAACCAATAAAGTTTAACCTAAGCAAATAAAATTCGAGATTAATGGCAAAATAATACTTATTTGAGCGACGATGATGATATATACATGATGTACGAGTTGTACATGAGCGAGATTCTGTGATCTCGGATGTGGTCGGTGATAGGTGTGTTTCGTGCGCTTAGTAAACTCATATCTCTCGGCTTGAATTTAGCGAGTTCTCGGGTGTTATTGATGATTTTAGTGTGTTTATGAGGATTTACATGTTCAAAGGAGTAAAAGAGGCTTTATAAGTCTCTCGAGTCATTTCTAGGCAAAAACGAAACAATCAAGAGTTGAAACGGGTCAAAACGGAGCACGAGACGCGAAGGGACAAACATCTGAGCCTTCGTGCGCTGCGCACTCTCTATCGCGTGCTGCGCAGAATGTTCAGACGATCCCAGAGTCAACGAGAGAAATGAGATTATGGTTTTATTACAAAAACACATTTTTGTTTGTAAACAAACGAACAAGTAATATGAACAAATAAATCTGTCAAAAGTTTAACAAAAAAATGAAATAAGACAAAAAAGTAAATCGAGTTTAATAAAACTGCCTAAATAATGATGAATGGCTAGTTATTAAAAATTAAGTTAAGATTGACTATATTTAATGATCATAATTTCAAGTGGCTTAAATTATACCATTTCTCTAGAAATTCAATTTTTCCACCTTCAACCTATACTCTTTTTCCAAATTTCCCAAATTAAAGTGTGTATATATATATATATATATATATATATATATATATATATTACTCATGGTCTTTTTTTTTCTTGCTCGTAATTATTTACCGCCTTGTTTACCAAAACGTGAGAAACCTCAAAAAAAAAAAAAAAAAAAAAAAAAAAAAAAAAAAAAAAAAAAAATTTCCAATTTGTGCAATATTTCCTATTTTCGACTTCGAGCGTAAAATCCAAGCTAACCACTAAAACAAATCTTTTTTCTTTCACGGCCGGAGATTTGTCACACTTTTCTTCTTTCTCATCACTGAAGAACGAAAGAAAGGAGAAAAGCACCGTCGTCGACGACGAAGAAAGAAGAAAAGTGACAAGAAAGAGGGTTTTTTTTTTTTTTTTTTTTTTTTTTTTGCAATGGCAAGCTCGGAGGCTCAACCGAGCCGATCGCGAGACCTCGACAAGCTTCTCCTCCGACCCGGAAATCTCGTCGGACCAACATTCGAACCCGGTCCTGAGGTACACTCTCTTTCCTCTGTATAGTCGCAAACACCTGGTGTGCGTGTAGATTTCGGCCCTGATGTTCGATTTTTTTTCAGCTTAGGGATGACCTAAAAGAGTACGTGAAAGTACTGGTCGTAGGAGCTGGTGGTTTGGGCTGCGAATTGCTCAAGGATTTGGCTCTCTCTGGCTTTCGAGAGCTCGAAGTCATAGATATGGACCGAATCGAAGTCTCCAATCTCAATCGCCAGTTCCTCTTCAGGTTATTTCTTGTTCTAATCACACACACACACACACACACACACACACACCATATGACTGCGTTAAGTACCGAATCAAAGCCTTCATTCAGATCAGAAGTTGTGTTTGGTTGTAGAGTCGACGATGTGGGTAAGCCAAAGGCTGAAGTGGCCGCGAAAAGAGTCATGGAAAGAGTGAGTGGTGTCAATATTGTGCCACACTTTTGCAGGATTGAGGACAAAGAGCTCAGCTTTTACAGTAATTTCAGTATCATAGCACTCGGTCTCGATTCCATCGAGGCTCGTAGCTACATCAACGCCGTAGCTTGTAGCTTTCTAGGTCCGCCTCTTAATCTCGAATATCATCAATCATCAATGCTTTTGTCCGTTCATACCATGCGTTTTTATAGCCGATCACATTCCTAATCCTTACCCTCGGCTTTCTAGTTAGTGTCAAATTAACCTTATGCTTTATAAATCCTTGTGAGGTTATCTTGTTATAGGAATTTTGGTTGACTTTTCCTCGTTACTTTACCCACATTGATGAATTTTTAATAGTTAATAAAACATAAGGCTAATATATCGATAGACAAAACTGAGGGGAGGACTGTGATCGAATTTGAAAGTAGAAGGTATGATTGGGAATTTCAATATAACACAGTGGATATGAGTATAGTTTCTTTTACGCTTTCAATTCTAACATGTTGACATTATATTTGTTGTGTTTTCTTTTTTTACTTCGGGGGAACGTTTAAAGAGTACGATTCTGATGACAATCCGTTAGAGGAAACGGTGAAGCCGATGGTGGATGGCGGCACCGAAGGCTTCAAAGGGCATGCGAGGGTGATAATGCCAGGTGTCACGCCGTGCTTTGAGTGCACGATCTGGCTTTTCCCGCCTCAAGTGAAGTTTCCTTTGTGCACTCTCGCAGAGACCCCAAGAACCGCCGCGCATTGTATTGAATACGCCCACTTGATCAAATGGGGCGAGGTAATAATGATAAATAGCTTTACTTTTTTCTTAGCCCAAGGGTTGGTAAGGACGATTCTCGGGACCTTATTTGTCCCCGGTTCGATTCCCCCTGAATGCAACAATTGGGTCCACTGTCACGGCCTCATGGAATTTAGTTGGGTTTAACCTGGACACTAAAGTTATATAACAAAGATGATAATAATAATAATAATAATAATAATGTCCCAAGAATTGTCCTTACCACCGGGGTACTCACTCGGTCGATAATGCAAGGTCGTCATGGAATTTAGTCGGGTTTTAGCCCAGACACGACAGCTATATAAAAAAAAGATAATAATAATATAATAATGAATATCTCTTCCCTTTTTTTGTACCAATTTTATTCACTAATAAAAGATTTTGTTTCTTATAAAAAAAGTAATAAATAGCTTTTTTCTTTTGTATGTTTAGTAGTTTTCCGTCATCTTTTTTCGTTAGGTAATTTTCAATTTTATTTATTTATTTTTTTCGTACTTGCATTGCAGGCTCATAGTGGCAAGACTTTTGACCCTGATCACCCAGAACATATGAAGTGGGTTTATGATGAGGTTTGTCAATAATAATACCTCGTATTTTCTTCAACAAAAAAAAAAAAAAAAAATCGTTTTTCATGTGGTTAGATCTATTTCTCTTGTTCTTCTCATAACCTGTAGGCTGTCAAGAGAGCTGAACTTTTTGGCATTCCAGGAGTTACATATTCTCTCACTCAGGTCTGACCTTTTGGATTCTGCTTTAAGCTATGGATTTTTTGCGAGTTCTCATCGCTCTGCTTTGGTTTCTATAGGGTGTTGTGAAGAACATAATACCAGCCATTGCTTCAACCAATGCGATTATTTCGGCCGCTTGTGCTATGGAAACATTGAAGATCGCCTCTGGATGCAGCAAAACACTGTCAAACTACTTAACGTGCGTTACTACTTATGAACTCATATACATATATGCTTTCATGAGTATAGGAACTTTGCTTAGTGTAGTGAACTTCACGCTGATGACATCTATGAAGTCGGTCCAGCGTTTGTGTATCGCTTCCATGGTTGTGCTCGGAATGAAATGTTTCCAATAAAATAAAATAAATGATTTAACTCGTGAGGCTATTTCAGGTACAACGGAGCGGAAGGTCTTCACACTAAAGTGACCGAGTTTGTGAGGGACAAAGAATGTCTTGTGTGCGGTCCAGGTGTCCTAGTTGAGCTCGAGACTTCAGTAACATTAGAAAAGGTCAGTTCATCAATCTCCATTTGCTCCTAAATCTTAAAATTTCTTTACATTTTTTACGTTTTGCTTTTCTTTTTCTTGCTTAATTTGGTGAACCTACGTGATATTTTTTTTTATTGCATTTGTCGTATCATTATCTCTGCAAAAATACCTTGATTTGTCCAGTTTTCGGGTTGAAGTAGGCCAATTTAGTCATCGATTTTTGTAATAGATGCGATCTTAAGGGTTTTTCTACGTAATTTTTGGTGATGCAATTACTTATACTTGATTTGCATTTGTTGATTCGTTATACCTGGTCTAGGGTTTAGGGTGGAATGAGGCCAATCTAGTCATCGATTTAATTTTATATTTTTTAACAATGCCTTTTTGAGGATTTATTTACGTAACTTGTGGTGATGATCTCTTGAGTTTTATGGTAGTGATTGAATTGCATATTTTAGAAAAGTTATTTTCAGAAATCCATGTGCGAGAAAATGAGCTTTTGGCTCTACATCATCTATTCTGTATATCAATATCATCAGTGATGGGTATCAATACATCTCTTAAGATTCTTTATCAGAGAAGTCCACATGCAGTCTAAAATTCTCTAATGAATGAACTTTCGGGAGAGAAAGTCACACTTAGGTTCTAAGATATTTTAATCAAAGGGCATTTAGTGGGGCCTAAATTTCTAGAGTTGCATTTTAGGCCACTCTCAACCGACATTTTTTTTGTTACCCTCTTTGTTAGTTGTTTTAGCTATTTCCTTTCTGTCATGCTTTGCTTTTCTTTTTCAACATTTTTTCAAATGTTCTACTGCCTAAAAAATTGTCTGCCGCTCCATCATATAATATTCTAATGCTTTTTAGGCACACTAGTTCTAAACTATTATGCTGCTGCTATTTTTCTTCATGAAATTATTGATTTTGTAAAAAATTTCTTTTCGGAAAGAAAAAAAGTTTTTTCTTTCCCTTTTTTTTTTTTTTTTTTTTTCCGCTAAACAACATTAAACATATTTAAAATTTTGATTTTGTGGAAACTAATTAAATTGTACTATGACCCTAAAACCACTAGAAATAATTTTAAATTTTACAGTGCTTGTTTTAATATTACTTTTTAAATTAATGAATAAGCTATTTTAATTTGTAAATACGTTATAAATTATTTAGGTGTTGAAACAAAATGTGAAAATGGTTAAAATGCTATGAAACAGTCTGAGGACCATTTTGCTTACAAAAAAGGGGAATATTTATACCAATTCTAAACAGAGCTTAAATTCACAACTCGGAGTTGGTTCAAACTTCAAACTGATTTTCTTTGTACAATTAAGACCTGATCGGAGTCATAAAATGCGAAGTTTTGCTTCTGTTTGGAAATTATAGTTCTGTAGTATACTGGAGGAACACCCGAGCCTAGGCTTGTCGAAGACGAGCATTACTCATCGGGGAAAGAATCTTTACATGCAAGCCCCTCCGGTTCTAGAAGAGTTGACCCGGTCAAACCTAGCGTTTCCGCTTTTCGAGCTGATGGGCAAGATCTCGAAGGACGTCGTTCACGCCACTGGGATGATCGTCAAAGGTGACTCCAAGATCTCGGTTCTCAGAAAATTGCGGGTCGTTTTCATAGGAGTCGATGGGGTTGCGGATATGGATACAGCTGGTGGAGCTTAAAATTTTCATTTTTTTTTTTTTGGATCTAGATCTAATTGTTAAAGACATGGAAAGAAAGACACCTTATTTCTCTCTGCCTGTATCTTTATAATTATTGCAGATTGAGGGGTTGAAAAAGAAGAAGATAAAAAAAAAAATTGTGGGGTAAGGTTATAAGAATTTAAACAGTCCTTTAATATTTGTAAAGTTCTCTCCTTTTTTTTTTCGTAGATCTCTTTGGATTTTGCCCATCAGAGCTGTGAAATTGGATTTGATTGCCTATAAAGGTTTAAATTCATTATGCAGTTCTATAACGACTATTTAGTTTAGTGTCAATTACAATTTAATGGTTTGGACATTTTGGGATGCTTTTATATTTCTTGATCATTTGTCGTAATCTTGTAGCTTTCTGAGGTTGACAAATTATGGATTTAAAATTGCTATTTAATCAGTTAAGCATTTGGAATAGTTTTTTTTTATAATTAAATATTATTATTTTTACTTATTACAAAAATAAGTGAATAAAATTGATGGACGGTCGAGGGGACACGAAAAATGGGACAAGAACAGAACAAAAACATAAGACGGGGACAAGATTTGGATTGATAATAATAGAGAAAAAAAAAGAGGTCTAGAAATTGCAAATAAAATTCATTTTTGTATATACTTGGCGCTGGAATTTAATACAATGAGAGAGCTGTGCACATGTCACGTGACGGTGGAAGTCTCAATAATTGCAATTTAGAATTGTTTTTGACGTAAAATTGGGCATAAATAAGGGAATCAAACCGGAACACATCATAGTCCCGTGTTAAGTGTTTGATTCGTAGATCAATCTTGTCTCGTTATTACATTTTTGCAAAACTATAGAAAGATCGACACATATACACAGATGACATAAGGGATAAGGAGAAAGAGTTACGCAAACAATTTTTTTTCATAAATAATTCTTCTAAAAATTTCGTACGATTTTAAGAGTGTCATACTCATATCTAAATAGCGGTTGAAATTAATAAATTGGTAAAATAGTCAAGTTTGTATAAAATGAAGTCAGTTAGTGTTTTTTTTTTTTTAAATATTTAATTGAAAATTTTAAAGACGCGATTAGGTCCATAACCCAATAATCCCTCTTTCTTTTTAAAAAGTATCACATTTATTAAAAAAAATTCACCAACCCACATTAAATTAAATTAATTCTTTAGTTAATTTAATTTAGGGCTAATGAACTATTTTTTTAGTAAAATAAATTTTGGCTATAATCTTTAAATGAGCCAGTAGAATGATTAATTGCAATAAATTCTTGAATTTTAAAAATGATAAATTACTTTTGTAAACAGTCAAAAAAATTTAATTACAATGTAAAAAAATATTTTGCTAACGTAATTTTTGTTATTTTGCTGAAAATTTAAAACTTAAATTATTTTATTAACTAATTAATTTGAAATGATTATTTTGTTATATATTATACTCTAAATGAAACTATGAAGTGAGAAGAATAAAAAAAAAGGTTAAAGAAATAAAAATAAAAAACTGTAAATAATAATAATAAATAAATAAAACAGTATTTAATTAGGCATTCTATAAGAGGAAAGAGAAAGCTTCTGGGTCAAGCAAGGTAATAGTTACATGATTACTGTACTGTTGAATTAGTAATTACATTTGAAGCAAAAAAAAAAAAAAATTAGTAATTGCAAAACACACCCACGAGACTTGTGTTAAAGCACAATTAACAACATTCTATTTCCAAGGAACAAGGAGAAGGCGGTAATCGTACTTAGAAGGCGGTAATCGTACTTAGAAGGGTAATCTCTCTCTCTCTCTCTCTCTCTCTCTCTCTCTCTATATATATATATGTATGTATGTAGAGCAGATGGGTGGGTCACATGGGCAGACACAAAACCGTGTGATAGGTGGACCACGTATCACCTATAATTCAACTTGCCTTTCAGACGAGAGAACTAGTCTTCTCTGCAAAAGGCTTTAGCTCCTAAATTAAGAAGAAAAAGGTTAACAAACAAGTAGAATAAAAAGATTGAGATTATACACGTTAAGTCAATAAATGCTTGGAAGTTCCAATGTCGACCCAGCTCTTTTTGTTGTCTTTATTTTAGCTTCGCTGTATTATTGTGAGAGACGAGGGTAAAAATATGAGAAATTGTCTCATTTATCATCAATTTCATAACATTTTCTCATTTTCTACCAAATAATTAATTTGGCCCAAAATGCTATCATCTATGTCAACAATGTTGATATCTATTTTTGTCCTTCACTATTAGATGTCAACATTGTTGACATAGATGGTGGCATTTTTGGCCAAATTAGTCTTTTGGTGGAAAGTAGAAAAATGTTATGAAATTGGTGGCAAATGAGACAATTTCTCTAAAAATATTTCCATGTATTTAATTATATATCAAAGACAATTAAATCAGTAGCTCAATAATATCTTCCTTTTAAAAAGTAACACAAGTTTCATTTTACTAAAAAAATAGCTCATCAACCCGCAATAAATTAAATTAACTAAAGAGTTAATTTAATTAGCTTTAATTAATTTAATTTACTACGGACTAGTGAACTATTTTTTAATAAAATAAAACTTGAGCTAAAATCTTAAAAGTAGTCAGTGAAATGATTAGTTGGAACAAATTCGTGTTAATATAATTTATTAATCATGATGAGTATTTAGCTACGGCATAAGTTATTTAGTTAATGTTGGTTATTAAAATAAGCAAAAGCTGGTTGTTACTTAAAGTTTTATACAAATTTTCAAATTTGAACACAATGTATTAATTTATTTAGCAAGGTTAATGTTGACGTGATAATTCACCTGAAAATAGTCTCGATCTTTAAAAAAAAAAATTATTTGAATGTGTAAATGAACCTCAATCTTCCGTTACTAGATCAAATTGGCTTCAAACGATAACAAAATAATTGAATTAATATGCTTGAACAAATACCAAATATTTTCACGGGGCCTTTTATTGAATTTAATGTTATTGAATTGAATGAAAATCAAGAAGAACAAACGAAGAACATAAATCAAGACCAATAATAATAATTTTGCGTGTACGGAAACAAAAAGTGCTTGAATCCATCTCTGAACTTTTTATAGGCCTTTAGGTAAGTCGATGGGCTTCGCTTCTTTAGGGACATGCCAGACTTAAATTCTTCTTCATATTCTTGTCGTGCGCCACATGTTTTGCTTGACCCAGTCTTGAAGGGATTGTTGAGAAGATCATTTGACTGGATAGTCTTCAAGAGGCCGTTTGAATGAGTATTCATTTAAATACTTGTTCGGGCTAAGTTGAAATTGGCTTAGCTCGGAAAGTTCTCAACAACGAGCTAAACCAAAAGAGCTCGGCTTGTCATCCCTCGTACGACAATTTAACAATTGTTTGGTATAACTCGTTATATATGTTATGATCCGTCCTATCAAGGCTTTGCTCTCTAGGCCCGAGTTTAGTACTTCGTACGGACCTAAAGTTCATTATTATTGAAAGACAAAGTTCAACACCAACATTTAATAATAAAAAAGAAACGAATAAATAAAGCACATATTAGAAATAGGGTTTTAATAGTATTAAAATAAACGTTTCATTGAGACCTTTGCATTAATACCATTTTTTTTTAAATGGAGGTCTAGATCACGAGCTATGTATTTAAAAAAAAAAATAGGAGAAGAGAATAGAAATTTAATTAATATATGAAAATGCGATCTTAAGTAGATACTGATAATTAGACCTATATATATATATATATATCCAAATTCCTCCTTATTTATTAGCCTCATAATAATGTAATCATAATTATCGATTCGCCTCAAATAGAAAACCAAATTCATCAATAAATGTAGTGATTTTTTTTAATTATCGGATCATATCAAATAAATATCAATTTTTTTTAGTAGAATGGCGAAATTGAGAGCTAGAGTCAATGATTTGTGACGGCTAAAACTACTTCGGGTCGAAAGTAGGATTAATATTAGGCCTCTACTAAGTTATTATTTAATTAATTTATTTATTTAGCTATATTTTAATCAAATACCTAATTACAATACGTGTTACTAGGGTTAGTAACTTAATTAGTAATTTAGTATAATAGAAGGGCTAGTTTACCCTTAACTCACAATAGTTACTTATTTGTCCTCTAAATTATCCAATTCCTTCCATGTTATCATTATTCTTTTGCTCCGATTCTGCCGTTGAAAAGGAGAGGAAAATAAAAAGGGAAAGATAACTAAGATTTTGATTCTGATCACTACAGCTAAGAGGTTTATTGTGCTTTGCATGCATGGCTAGTAATTTCATGCAGTGGTGTGGGAGTGTTTTTTTTTTCTTTTTAACTTTTTGTTTAGGCTAATTATGATTACTTGTCCCACCTATTCCAAGTGCTCAACAAAATATCCACTTTTCACTCCAAAATAATTATATTTCAAACATGTTGTATTATAACTATTCCCTTTCAAAATACAAACCGCTGCTTAATCATTCTTCTTCTTTATGATTTGCCTCCCTTTTTTTTAATTTACTGAACCAAGGTAGACCATCTATAGTTGTACATTCCTTTTATAATCCGTTATATGCTCATTAATAAATAATGGGCATAATAATAGCTATATATAGCCTCAAAGTTCATTTAAAAACCTCTCCAAAGTTGAAAATGATTCAAGAAGCAAGGCCAAGTAGGTATTAGTATATTACTTTCAAAGGATCTAATATCTTTCATTTTCAAAGTATCTTGAAATTACTTTTGTCTTTTCACAATCCACTACAAATTTGTGAAACAAATATATATGAGCTGATTGGGATATCAGATAAGCAAGTAAGGCTAGTAGTAGTTGCAGTAGACATAAATTAAAAAAAAAAAAAAAAATCCCATGTTAAATTTGTGTGGACCATAAATCTTCAACAATATAACCCAATTTGCTGTTCTTTTTTTGTCCTCGCGAATAAATAATTACAAAAATAATGAAAGGTACAGAACTGTTCAGACCAAAATCACAAGCCTAGGTGTATTGGTATGAGTCATGACAGTGTTTGAACATGTAGATACACATATATGTATCTGT
The DNA here is from genome assembly GCF_054948205.1 of Urtica dioica subsp. dioica. NCBI lineage: Eukaryota > Viridiplantae > Streptophyta > Magnoliopsida > Rosales > Urticaceae > Urtica > Urtica dioica. The sequence continues at coordinate 4,020,650 of NC_142761.1, forward strand.
ATATGTATTTTAATGTATAATCTGTGTTTGAAGTCTTTGAATTGAAGAGATTGAAGTCTATCTTGGGTGATGAGGTATCTGGGTATGGATGGGTTGTTTTTTTGCCTAAACCTCATCTCTTTATATTTTGGGTATTGGATAAGAGAAATTTCATTAATTGGGCTTAATAAGTCATTAAATATCAAGATTAGACCCTAATGTTTAAAAATATCTGAATATGGACTTTTGGCCCAAAATCGGACACAAATACCCTTGATTCAAAAAACCCATGTGTTTTCTCTCATTTTCAAATGATTTTCATCACAAATCATTTTCATTTTCGAATTGGTTGCGCTAGGATTAGAATTTTCGGTGGTCGAGCTCACCGCTGAGCTCGTGGGGTTCGGGGCAACGCCCCGATTTTTTTTTTTTTTTTTAGGATTTTGGGTATGTGTTCAGTTTCGATTTTGAGGGTTTCACCTTGAATTTCATCGTACAGCATCGTACGGCATCGTACAGCATCGTACGATGAGATACGACATCGTACAGCATTGTATGTGTTCAGATTCGATTTTGAGGGTTTCACATTGAATCTCATCGTACAGCATCGTACGACATCGTACAACATCGTACGACATCGTACATCATCGTACGACATCGTACAGCATTGAATGTGTTCAGGTTCGATTTTGAGGGTTTCACATTGAATCTCATCGTATCGCATCGTACAGCATCGTACGACATCGTACAGCATCGTACGACATCGTACATTATAATGTGTATGAATTTTACCGATTTTGAGGGTTTCACATTGTATCTCATCGTACGATGTCGTACGATGCTGTACGATGTCGTACGATGAGATTCAATGTGAGATTCATTGTATCTCATCGTACGACATCGTACGATGCTGTACGATGCCGTACGATGCTGTACGATGAAATTCAAGGTGAAACCCTCAAAATCGAAACTGAACACATACCCAAAATCCTAAAAAAAAAAAAAAAAATCGGGGCGTTGCCCCGAACCCCACGAGCTCAGCGGTGAGCTCGACCACCGAAAATTCTAATCCTAGCGCAACCAATTCGAAAATGAAAATGATTTGTGATGAAAATCATTTGAAAATGAGAGAAAACACATGGGTTTTTTGAATCAAGGGTATTTGTGTCCGATTTTGGGTCAAAAGTTCATATTTAGATATTTTTAAACATTAGGGTCTAATCTTGATATTTAATGGTTTATTAAGCCTAGAAAATGAAATTTCTCTTGGATAATATCATAGACACACTTACATGATTCTTGTGGGTCCCACTTCTAAAAAAAAAAAAGATTAGCCAACTGCCACTTTTGGGCCCCACCAGCCACATGCACTACAATCCCAACTCATATCACATGAAAAAAAAAAAATTAAAATATTAAATGAAATATGACTCCTCTTCTCTTCTTTCCCTCTTCTTCTCTATTTATTATAAATCCCAACTCAACTCATCACAACAAAAAAAAAGGAAAAAAAAAAAAATCTACACAATAAATTTAGACTGAAAGAAAAGGGAAAGCAAAAAGGAGGCCAAACCAAAGCAAACTCTCTGTGTTTTGGTATTTTGGTGACCGAATCAAAGACTACACACACATGGAATTGGAAATGAGTGGTGAGTTAGAAGATGACTTGTTCTTTGCAGACTTGAGCAAGCAAATTTCTCTTCTAATCATGGATGATGATGATGAAGACCCTCTTGCTGATTGCCCTTCACTTTCCCTCCACCAGGTATTAAAAAACAAATTAAAAAAAAATAAATAGAGGGTCTTGACTCTTGAATCTTTTGATTAAATGTATTAATAAATTAGTTGTTATGTATTTCAGGCTTTTTCTCATGCAATTCAACCACCAGTACAAGTGCAATTGCAAGTACAAGCCCAGTTTGTGTATGGGCAGAGTTGCGTAAGGGAAAGCAAAGGCACAGGGGTTTTCATTCCACAGTCAACTCAGCCAAGAAGGAATAGGCAAAGACAATCATCAAGGTTTATTAGCAACAATAATCATATTAATATTAATAGCTCTTACTATGCAAAATCCCAGAAGCAACAAGTGGTGGCACTTGACAATCATCAGCAAGTTGTGGCATCAAATGAATCTTTCAAATCAAAGTATGCAAAGGCATGAATGAAATGAAAAAAAAGGAAAAAAGTAAAAAGTAAAAAATAAAAAAGGTGTGACAAGCCAGCCAGCTAGGAGTTTTTATTTTAATAATCTGTCTCTCCACTAATTATCGATCCCAATTGCCCAAAAATAAGAATGGTTTCTTTTTAGACCTGGGATTCATTGTATTGTGAATTTATGATTATATATTTTTTTTAATCTGTATGCATGGGAGATATACTATGTACATGGGACAAGCTATATATAGTTTGTAATTAGTGTGTATTTTAAGAGGGGAAATTTACACCTAAGGTTTATTCCTCTCTCATAGGTTCATCTAGTTCGTGCCACGAACTTCGTGGCAACAACATGGAAGGGTTTTATTTTTATTTGTAGTAGCTATTATTTATTTGTGTATGATATAGGGGGTTTTATAAGCTTGATTTGTTACTCATTCAATTGTATTAAATTAAACTATTCTTATTGTTCTAGATCTGTAACTGATCTGTATTGTATGAAGATGACTTCCCATTATTTGTTACACTTTGTGGGTCTCATTATAATATTTATTGGTTAATTATGATTTAGGAAAGAAGATTTGTTTTTTTTTTGGTGTGATAACATCATTTGATATATATGTGATACAAGTTGGGGTAGACCACTAGACCCATCAAATCCAACACTAATATATTAAGGTTGGAATATAAGTGGTTTAGAACTTTAGATAATAAAAAATAATAAAAATATATACTAATAATATAATCTACAGCCTTACCTTATTTGAGCTGGATCTCTAAATGGAAAGGAAAGTATGGTAATATTATCCTGATATCCTCTTAGGGATTAATTGAACCATCTTGATGTGACAGCTATATTTTGAAGCAAATATTATAATAATAACAATAATAATAGTATAATACTATCTTTTTATGTTCATTTCACTCTTGGATTCCAATCGGTTGGAGAGCTTGCATCATTGTGCGAGGCATCAACTTCATAAATTACTCCTATAATTTATGATCATGATGATCATTAATCATCTGTTTGACTTTTCTTCTGATATATATGTCTTTTGAACTTTAACCATCTTAAGAATTAAGATTGGAGATTTTATAGAAGAACAAATATCTTTTTACCAAAAAGTGTTTGATTCACAGAATATAGAGATGGAAACATACAAGATACAGAATAAATAAAAATTCCTCCCAAAGAAAAATCTAGATGCAGAAACATAAAGTACAAGTTAAATCTAAATTTACATAAACTTGAACTATTACTACCCTGATATGCATTTCAAAGTGACAAACTTAAATAAATAAATCCAAACCGACAGTAGTATAATATTTGATTAAGACTATAAATCCAAATATAAGACTATAAATCCAAATATAAATGAAGCCACCTAAATACAACCTTTGATTACAAAATCACATTTACAAACAAAACCATCAAAATTCTCCGTTGAAGTTTCACTTTCCAACATGGCATTTTAATTATGTAGCCTTTGCTTTCATTCATTGTCACTGTCCTCTTCAATCTCCTTTGCAATAATATGCCATAGTTTTTCATCTCTTCCTAGGCATCTATTTTATTTCCCTTTCTGACATGACACTTTCAACCACATATGTTCACGCAAGAAATATTCACATGTACCTTTCATTATCTCCCTTTAATAACTAAGAAACAATCCCATAAATCAAGTTAGAATTAGCTGAAAATCATGAAACTTCATTTGTCCTCTCAATCCCATAATGGAGAGAGAAAGTGAGGGAGAGAGGCATGGATATTTATTCAAGTGTGCATATATGATATTTTCCATTAATTTTTTTTTTTCTTTAAGGGTATATAGTTCCATGACGTCATCAATATTATGAGGATAAGTCTCATGGGTTGGAAAGTTATATGGGCTACAGAATATTTGCTGTGATAGATATATACATATATGGTTGGCTTTTGAAATCAATCTAGTACTTGGCCATTAGTGTTATAGTGAGTGGCAACACAACAATAGGTGAATTATTGAGGGCAATCAAAGTGAATCTTTTCTTTTTGGTGACCCACAAAATAGGTTGCCCCGATCTTGAATTCAATACCCAATTGATAATACAAGGGCTTTTGCTTTGAAGAGTCTCAAATATGACAGGCTAAGATGATGAACCATTTTGTGGTACTATACTCTTCATACACAGCTAGCTTGTCACCACTGTCTTATCATTTTGATGAAGATATTTTAACCCTTTTTTTTTACCAACTTTTATGATGAGATACTCTTAAAAAAAATTTCTTTGATTTTAAAAAAAAAAATTATAAAATATCATCATCAACCGTTGTTATCGACATCTAGCCACTTCAAGAGGAGAGCAATATTATGATCATTGATCATATTGGCCAACAATATCAAACGATTATTCAGTTGCATGCTAAAACTTATCAAATCATCAGCACAAGGTCGATGATATTTCCGACCTATTCAAGTCGAGCCTTTCAAAGTTGATCGCAGCAGGAACTCTTCGTTAACTAGTGTATTCGAGACAATCGTTTTGATACGTTCGATCTGGAGCAGACCTCCTTATTGAATGACTTGAATATATATTAACTTTGTTGTTACAAGGGATTAAGACTCTTCATTTTGACCTCATGATAACATGATCAAGCTTTTACACCATAGTGAAACTTGATCTTAAACCCCTCTTATTGCTGAATTTGAACGTTGTTCAAGCTCTTTAGTGAAGATTCGACCTTGAGTCATTACTACAAGTAGTAATTAATGATAATATTCATGTCTCTTTACTTCTATTAATAGAAAAATATAATATTCATGTCTCTCTTAGCTTACACTCAATAGAACCAACTACGAGAGGGGGCCAATTATAAGGAAGTGAAACATAGTAAAGTTTTGGATGAGCCATAGCCCTCATGAAGTTTAATTATTGTTAGAAACTATTAATAATAATTGCAAAAACAAGTGACGATTTGCAAATTCTTGAAATTTGGAATAAAAAATAATGAACAAAATAGTAATAGTAAAATTAAAATTATTAGACAAGGAAAATATAACAAACACAAATAATGTCAAGGAATGATGTCAGGACTTGTTAGGCGTGTTAGACGATCTCCTTAAGCAATATAGCTCTCCCACTAGATGCTAGAAATGATGAGCAAGTGCTTCCCAAAATACAATGGCGTATGAGAAGAGTGCACCTACGGCTCAAATTTGACGAACATAACTAGACCATAAACTACCACGGATTACAAAGAAAAAACAAAATTTCTAGAGGAGGATAGGAAAGCTTGAAAATGTGTTCAGAATTTGTGTGTTTTGAATGAGACCATAAGCCTCCTTATATAGGTCAATGTCAACTCGATCACAAAGCGTAACCATTAGTGAACCTTAGTGCTCAGAGGTTATAACCGTTTATAACCTCTACTGCTCTGTTAAAACTCCACTAAAATATTTTCCACAAATAAGACAATCAAGAAAGTCTACCTTAATCTATGATGAGAGCGACGATAGCGGTGACGGAATCACCGAAATTGTTTTTTCTCTCTTGACCTCTTTAGACTTGAGATCTTTTGGTTGATGGCATAAGAAAAGTACGTAATGAGTTGATAGATGACCAATCCCTATGATTTCTCTTTATATAGACCCACTATCTAAGTATATAGAGAAATTACATTTATTTTAATTAACCAATAGGATTTTAATCTTATTATATATTAAACTCATTGATTGATATTACACTTGGGCCATACATAAGTGGGCTTTATAAAATAAAGTCTAAAGAGTCATTTTTTCTCCTTCTTCTCATCACTAGGAGTTTATTTCGTGTGGACTGTAATTATCTATTTTGATGTCATAGATAATAAGTACAGGCAGTGTGCCCCACGCGTTGCAGCAGAATAATTAATATATTCTAATATAGAGAAATAAATATATAGAGACACGTCCAGAGATATCTAGATTTGATCAAACGAATTTAATGTTTTTGAAGACATTTTTATCTTTCTAATTAAAAACAATCGCTACGAATGAGTAATACTTGTATCTAGGGTCCAATGTTTTGACCGTTTATTGAATAATGATTTTGTCCTTAAGGATAAAATATGTACTTTATATAATAATAATAATAATAATAATAATAATAATAATAATATGAAAAACATGGACAGACGCTTTAGAATCGACCCCTAGTTTCTATGCCATGCCTCTTTCGGAACAAATGCTGCAAAATCGAAAATTCAAGGCTCATTTTGCATAAAATATTACACTAAGGATCAAAATGATAACTTTACTATACTCGGAGGACCGCTTGCAATAATCTAAGATTTAGGGGAAAGACATAGTTAACGATAGAAGTCTAAGACAAGAGACAACCCCTAGTTTTCTTCTGCAGTTAAAACTTAAAACTAAACCACGCCGGGAAAAAAATGGCTTCGACGGTGCTGAAGAGATCGGTTGGACTAATCGGAGGGTTTTGTAAGTCAACGTTTTCCCAGAGAGCTTACATCGCAGTGGGTAGTGATATAGTCTCGGCCGCACCGGATGTTTCTCTCCAGAAAGCTCGCACGTGGGACGAAGGTGTTTCCTCTAAGTTCTCCACCACTTCTCTCACAGATATCTTCAAGGTTTAGGATTAATTCAGCTCAAATGAAACTACAATTTTTTATTATTTCTAATTTCGTGTTTTCTGATTTGGGTTTTTCTCATTTGGTGTCTCAGGGCAAAAAAGTTGTCATCTTTGGCCTTCCAGTAAGTCACATTTTTAATTTTATTCATGTGGTTTGTATTTCTATAACTAGTATAATTCCTTTGGTAGTTTCAAATTCAATATTGTCATATCATTCAGGATTTTTTTGGATGTATGATCATCATAGGATAAGAGTAATCATCAACACTTTTCAAATTATTGAACATATTTAGTTATTGGTCAACTTTTATTTAGGTTATTGGTCATCTTTGGTGTCTTGAGAAAACTCATGTTAAGTTATTGGTCATTAAGTTTTCAGAAAAATGATGTGATGCGCAGCTAGATTTTTTTTTAATTTTTTTTATTATTTTTAATAATAATAATCATTGGGTAAGAGATACATAATTTATTTTCTGAAGCGTCTCTGGTTTGAATCGTTGACTTGCACTAGGGTGCACATACAGGAGTTTGCTCTCAGCAACATGTGCCGAGTTACAAGAAAAACGTTGACAAGTTTAAGGCTAAAGGAATCGATTCCGTGATATGTGTCGCCGTGAACGATCCATATGTTATGAATGCTTGGGCAGAGAAACTTGAAGCCAAAGATGCTGTAAGTCCTTCTCTTTTCTTTTAACAAACATTTAGAAGATATCTTTGATACCAAGTTATTTGCCCTTTTTGGTTCTTGCTTTGCTCGACACGGGTTCGAAGGTCTCAAGTTCAGCCTTGAAATTTAGGATCAGCCGCACTTTCTTTTTCTTTTCACTTATCACAGATCCTTATTTGGTGAAGAACATCGTGTGTCGATTCAAGGCTTGATTTTAGTTGTTGCGTTATTAGATCGAGTTTTACGGGGATTTCGACGGGAGCTTCCACAAGGCTTTGGAATTGGATAAAGATCTCTCTGCTGCGTTGCTCGGGCCACGCTCCCAAAGGTATTGATTTTTTTCTTGGCTCTATATATAATTTTTTTTTCCTACTTAAGGTAAAAGAATGGGTTCCTATTTTCGTGTTCTTTATCGCCGCAGATGGTCGGCTTATGTGGTCGACGGGAAGATCAAAACTCTTAACGTCGAGGAATCGCCGTCTGACTTTAAGATGACCGATGCCGATGTTATTTTGGGTCAGCTTGGCTTGTTTTAGGAATTCTTTCTTCAGCTTTATCTGACTCGGAGTAAAAGCCCCCTTTTTTTTTTCGTGTCTCATGTGCTTGCTCTGCTTGTGCTTGAAACTGTAAGATATTACCCCCCCCCTAATAAGGCACCCAAAAAAAAAAAAAAATACATGCTAAATTTGAATGTGCACGGTTTTAAATTCAGGGAATTTTTTTTACTCTGAAATTCTTCGATGCTACCCTTTTACTGTAGTCGGTACACGAAATTCAGCTAAAACACTGTTTTTCATTCTTGTTATGATACCATGGCCACGTAGCTTTAATGGAAATACCATCGTCCTTCGACAGTTTTAATGGAAATACCATGACCATGGAGAATCTGATACCAAGATTGCCAGTTCTCTCTTTGAATTTCCCAAACACTTTCGTTCTTTCCAAATTTTATCTTGGTATCAGTGCGATCTACTATGGCACACTTTTGTTCTTCTTTCCACATTTTATCTAGGTATCAGAACAATGGCAATCAGATCCAATGACTAAGAAAGGATGGCTCTTCATCTCCAACTACTTTGCGACGACGGAGACCATTACAGATTCTCTCTGTTCGGGCTGGGTATGAAATCTGTTACGATCCTAGTTGACTCTAACATTGTTAAGTATGTGATTGGCATGTGAAAGTCTCACATCGCTAAAGTATGGGCTTAGTACGTGGGTTTATAACTTATTGGGCACTCTCTCTCTAAAAGCTAGCTTCTGGGGGATGAGTTCTACCCAAAGAATTGTAACAAAATCCCTCAAGATCTTCTGGGGTTTTGATGGGATTAAAATCGGAATATAAAGTGATCATGGCTATGGTGGACAATTGCCTCCAAATCAATGAAGCTCAATGTTCAAAACTCACTTGCTCAGTCAAGTCTACTCGTCAAGGCTCACACTTGAGCCTATATTAACCGACATAAAATGGTTCTCCATTTATTGAGCGTCACATTAACACCAAAGATATGACCCGCCATTCTCTTCCCAACCCGGGATATATAAACCCAAAAAGCCTATTATGCCACAAAACACCATATGACCACCTCTCATGGACAAACTGAACCTGCGAGTGTTGAACATGCATTATCATATCCTATGAGGTAACAAACCGTGCAACTTGATCTCAAATGGTCTCTGGTCCTAAGTTCCTATCATCGGAATATAGTTGGCAACAAGTAGGTTTACGAGGTGCAATGTTGATGGGTCTGTTTAGAGGTCTATGGCCAGGTTGGTGGAAAAAAATGGCGATTATCAAACACATGGTGTCGAATTTTTTTTTTTTTTTTTTGGAGACCTTTAGCCTAATTATAAAGCCATGCACCATATGGATTGTTATCACTGGGATGTGAAGTAGCTAGATGTTAACAACGCCTTCATGAATTCATTACTTTTTTTTTTTTTTTTTTGAGGGAATGAATTCATTACTTAACAGAAGATGTGTAGATCAGTTCAAACATCTTGATATTTGTCAAAAGTTGCTAACTAGTTATGTGGAGGGATATTTAATTAACGATGTGTCAAAAGTGGGATATTTAGCATTGGAGTTCTTAGAATATAGTCCACCTCAGCTAATAACTCAGCTAATGCAAAGGCAGTCCAGGCAGATATAGGCTAACAAACTCAGGTCGTACATTGTTAGGCAGTTATGATTTATAGTATTAAGCTAACCTGTTATGTAAACAAAACAATTCAATCAAGGAAAAATGATTCAGTGAGGTTTTCTCTCTGAAATCTCCCAATTCACTTTTGTTCTTCTTTCTACATTTTATGTTACAGAGTCATAGCGACTTTTTTTTCTCTTAGTTTTAATTTTTGGAGAAGTCTTCAAAAATTCAAATTTCCGGTGATAATTTTTTATTTTTGTGAAAACCTGTGAGTTTTCAAGAATTCTCTATTGAAATTTTAAATTTCTCGACAATTTTTATCAATAGGTTCTATCACGACAACTGGCATTTCTGTCAAATGAACTAATTCGGTAAATGATATTTTTAAAAGGTGATGTAGCTAAATAATCAATTTAAAGTTATAAATTTGTAAATAGCCAAAGTTTTTCTTAATTTAGTGAAATAGCCAAAATGTGCATTAATCTGGTTTCAAAATTTTTTTTGACCCCAAGATTAATTCTTTTGAAAGTGATAAATTGCTTAATAATCGTAAAAAAAAAAAAGGAAAATAGTCAACTTAAACGTTTGACATTGCTAAATAGCCAACGTTTGGTAAATCTTTGGTAAATAGCCACTTTCAAACGTAAATTTTAGGTAAATAGTCAACATTTGGTTTATGAAAGTGGCTATTTACCTAAGATTTACGTTTGAAAGTGGCTATTAACCTAAGATTTACCAAATGTTGGCTATTTAGCAATGTCAAATGTTTAAGTTGGCTATTTTCCTAATTGACCTAATTTTTAATCTTGGCTGTAAAAAAAAAAATGAAAACGTAAATTTGGTTACTTTGCTGAAAAATTGAAATTTTAGCTATTTTACTAATCAATAAGTTTCAAATGGTTATTTTGTACAATTTTTCTTTTATTAAATAAGAGTTTTTTTTCCCCCTCTCTCTCTTTTTTTTTTTTTTTTTTTTTTTTTTTTAAGTCAGGTCTATAAATTAAACTTGATTTTTTTTTATGGAAATTAATCTATACTTCTTAAACTACTCTTTTTCTTACAATTTTATTATCTCGCTCTTCTTTTTCTTGCCATATATTAAAAAAGACAATGCGGCTATCTAGCCATTTTTATGTTTGTGTTTTGCAGAATAACTCAATGAGGCAAAGTAGCCAAAATTTTAAAAACTCACCAATTACCCTAAACGAACAAACATATCGATCGTCACAAAAATTCGATCGTCACAAACAAGTTCGAGGGCGTGACTGCATCGCCAAGGATCGATTTCCTTGGTGTCCTTAACAACAACGACGACCTCCTTCTTGTGCTAGACGGGAAAGCTTCGGATCAATCTGCGAGAAAATCAGTTTGACTCGCAAGAGCCCGAGTCGGCCGACGATTGCGTCAATGCGCCGCTCCTCGGCAGCGCCGTCAGATCGGATCAGTGGTGATGGTGGTGGTTGTGATCGGGTTGATCGGATCAAGAAGCCCAAAAACCTTGATGGTCCAACATCCTCAAGAGCCAACCAGCCCTGAGCCCTAGCTCCTCCAATTCGCTCGCCGGAAGCGGCAAGTCCACTAAAAGAATTGTCGTCGTGGTCGTCGACGCCAACGCGATTATCTCCGGAGATCGAAGGTCAGCGTCGATCGTCATCACCACCGCCATCTTCTTCTTCTTCTTCTTCTTCTTCTTCTTCTTCTTCTTCTTCTTCTTCTTCTTCTTCTTTTTCTATTTTCGATTTTGAGTGTTTTTGTTATAGAATAGAGGTTTAAATCTTTTGAAAGCAGGATTAACTATTTTGATACGTACGTCGTTGTTTTCTCGTTGTAGATTTAGATTTTTTTTTTGCTAAGTGGATTAAATTTTTTGAAAGCACGATTAAAATTTTGACGATGCACTTAATTTTGAAACTATTTGGTATATAAGAGTGGATTAAAATTTCAGACATGTACACCTAGATTAACTATTTTGAAATCCTGAAAAAACAAGTTTCACCCAAACATCAATGATATATTAGTATTGTATTTTGATATTATAACCGACTAAAAATGCACTAGCTTATAAAACCCTGGCTTTATTCAAACAACACCAAGTAACATACACATATCAAACACACAAGTAGACATCACATCATAGCATTAATCTCGTTTTTTAATCTCCATTAGAGATCAGCGAGACAAACATAACATTGATTAACATAATCAAACAACACCAGGGAATAATCCGCGTAGAGAGACACAGAGATCACTATGTACACACTCCCTGGATAAGGTCGGGACACATTCCGTTGCAACATTTGTGGAGTAATCCGCAAGGCTGGCCTTTGGGAATGCAGGGATGAGATATGCACGTTCCGGCGAAAGCGCCGTCGCAGAAATTCTCAGGGCAACACTGGTGGAGTAATCCGCAAGGCTGCCCCGTGGGAATGCAGTTCTGTTGTGGCCTCGGCATCATCATCATCATCAGAACCAGCTTTCTGTTCCCGCTCTTCTCCAGCACCATCTCCAACGCCGATGAGCTAATTACGTTCTCGCCCTTCTCGGAGTTCATGATGTTTTGCTCTTCCATCAGCTCTGCTGAAGATGAAGCCGCCAAGAACGCTACCGCAACCGTGATTAATATCGCAACCTTACTCTTCATCTTGTTATGTTTTTTTTTTTTTTTTTTGACGACGCTCTTTGTGCTGTGTTTTTGATACATGAACGCTATCCATGGCTGCCCTATTTATAGTGCTGATAGACAAGGTAGAAGAGACTTGTGAACATATGCTATCAATTATTGATTGCAATCATAGTGAATGCCATGTGATATGTATATGTATAACCTTTTTTATTTGCAGCCATATGTATAATTATTGATTGCAATCATATATATGTATAGCACTAATATATATGATTTTAATATACAAGTATTTATTGCAACTAATCAATCATCTATCTCCGAAAAGATCTAGCCACGGTTTCATTTTATTAGGTAAATAGTTCATCAGCTCGAAGTTAATTAAATTAACTGTTCAATTAATTTAATTATTAACTTCGGCATGATAGACTATTTTCTTGTTAAAATAAACTTTGGCTATTTAAAAAAAAGTGTATTTTCTTAATAAAATAAACTTTAGTCCATCGCTAAAGGCTTCGGGAGCGACATGTCGCACCTAAAAGTATCACATATTAGGTGCGACACTTTTCGGTGCGACATGTCGCACCTATTTGGCTTCAGAAAATCTAAAAAAACAAATATTAGGTGCGACATGTCGCACCTAATACGTTATTTTAATTAAAAAAAATAAACTTTACATTAGAAACGGCCGTCGAGGGCAAGGCCGGTGAGGGAGGAGGGGGCGGTGAGGGTTGAGGCCCAGCGAGGGAGGGGGCGTTGTGACGGGCGAGGGAGGAGGCGTTGTGCTCTGTTGGAGGGCGGAGAGCAAAAGAGGTCGGCCCTTGCGGTCTTGGACGGCGGAGGTGTTCGGTGGCCGGGGCTGAGATCGTCAGCCGATAGATCGGAGAAAGAGAATGAGTTAGCTAGAGAGAAAGAGAGTGAGAGAGCTTACCTAGGCTCGGCGGCAAGGAGGAGAGGAGGCGAGGAGGAAGGGGCTCCGGCGCGGAGGAGGGGCGGCGAGGAGGAAGGGGGCGCAGAGGGTATGTGACGACCCGACTTTTCGGACCGTCTTACTTATCTTACTTTTTCAACTTTAGAAAATTCTTTAGAAGTCTTAGAGGAATTTTTTTTTTTTTTAAAACACATCGAATCAAGGCGAACTAAAATTTTGAAGATCTTAAAAAGAAACAAAAGCATTTAAGAAAAATATGAAGATTGCATATTGAACACTTCATGAGAAGTACTTAATCAAAATTGAAAATACGAATTTAAAACAAAACATAACAGCAAATATACTAAAACATAATCCATAATCTAAATCTCAACCAAAATATAAAACTCTTGTAAACTTCGAAGTAAATGAAAATAAAAACCTTTAAAAATTATTTCTTAAAAACTCGTAGCGAAAAACTTATTTCTTAATAACGAAAACAAAACTTTAAACTTTATTTCTTAATAACTTGTAGTGGAAGACTTAATTCGTGAACGGAAACCATGACCCAACCCTCTCGCTTTCGACGCCGCTAGTCCGCCCTGCTCAGTTACTTGTAATATGTTTACCTACAACACAGACGTATATTTTTTTTCGAAGAGATGAGTTTATGCTCAGCGAGAATAATATAAAGCTCACAAAATAAAAAGAGTAATACAATGCATGAACCGGTTATTAGTATTTTAAAACTAAACGCTGACTTGATCTTTCTTTTCTTGATTCTACCAACTTTTAATTCGGGGTGCCCCTAGGGTAGTCGTACCTATTTCAGTGCACACTTTAGAGACGAAGATATGGGGTTGCAAGGTCCCATACTTCGCTCTATCTTATAAACATATTAGGGCCTCGGCCCGAGAAATTTCCCCATTTGGGCCCGTAAGTCGGCTCGAGAAATTCTCCTTAATACCTCCGTAGCTCGAGGCGGTACGACTCCCTTGCTTATCTTTATCTTTTCACTTTTTTATTTTCGTGACATGCATGAAAGACGTATGACATAAAATATACATGATAACATGACTAGAGATAAAAACATGATATACGTATTCTAATTTATAACATATCATCACATAACATACCATACCGTATCATATCATAAACTCATCATATCATAACGTATCATTCATAATTTATCATATCATATCATACCATACATATGTCAACAATCACATAATAACAATAAAAACAAAAATTATTAACTCATTCAGATCATATACTTATCGTATTTTATTTTGAACAAATCTGTGTTGCAGTGAGATTATTTTCACCTTCGTTTCGGAAATCACGACCGTTGGTCGAGGACGGCTCGGGAAAACTAAACGGGTCGGAAAAAGCTACGTGACTCGGAACCTAATCGATGGGAAAAAAAAATTATTAAGCTACTGTTGAAGAAGTTCTAAAAGACAACTTAGGTTCTGGAAATTTTCAAAAACGACTTTCAAAGTGAAATTACCAAAATACCCTTCGCTATTAGGGTTTCGGTGAAAAACTAAAACTCTGAGAAAATTCTGTAAAACAAAACAGTACGTATAAAACATAATTTTGATCACTTTTTGTAAAGGCACCACGGCCAAAAACAATTTGTAACTATTTATTAAAAATAAAATAAGTTGCAACAATTTGGCTACAAAAAGAACTTGTAAAAACCAAACTGCGCATCGTTTCCAAAATTCTTATACCGTAAAACTTTTTGATTGAAACTTAAAATAAATTACATATTTAGAAAAACGACACATAGTACTAACCATTGTAAAAATTTTCGAATAAAAATAATTAACGGGCAATTCACACTAAGCGTTTGAAAAACGATTTCTAAAATTTGATCAAAACTGTAAAACTGGTACGCGCACTGATCGGATTTTAATCAGAAAATATTTGTGTTTCGTAAAACATTTATTCGATTAATTATTTAAACAGAATACATCTAGATCTAATATCTCCAAGAAGAATCAACGCAAAATAATAAATAATAAAACCGTAGTAAGCGTATTAAAACGATTTTGATAGACAGACTATACTAAGAACGAAAAGATAAACATCATAGTGGAAAATACCTTGATGATAGAGGAGAGGAATTTGATTTCTAATTGATTTAGTCTCTGAACGATGATATTCTTTTTTTTAGAGAGAAAGAGGAGGAAATACGGAGAAGGAGTAAGGGATAAAGGGGAAAGGGAGAGAGAGCTGCAACGGCTTGGAGAAAAAGAAATGCATCTAAACACTAGGACAAAATATGTTATCCGGTGCGACGCGAGGCCGGGGCTATTTGGGCGACAGCGGGTGGGCCGATGGCGGGCCGATGGCGGGCCGAAGGCTGTTAGGGTGGCAGCGGGTACGGGGGGACGACCGGGCTGAGCCGAGGTGGTCACGGCGGCGGGGGACGATCTGCAGGGTTGAGCCGAGGTGGTCACGGCGGCGGGAGAAAGACAGAAATAAGAGAGAGAGAGAGAGAGAGAGAGAGAGAGAGAGAGACGTACGTCACGGTGCCGGGGAGGTCACGGCGGCAGAGAGGCGCACGGGCGGCGGGGAGGTCATGGGCGGCGGGGGACGACCGGGCTGAGCCGAGGTGGTCACGGGCGGCGCGGGTCTGGTCGGAGAGAATGAGATTGAGAGAGAGAGAGAGAGAGAGAGAGAGAGAGAGAGAGAGAGAGAGAGAGAGAGGCGTACCTTGGAGGACGGCGAGATTCACGGCGAAGGAGACGCAAGTCGCCGGAGGTTCACGGCCGAGTGGAGGCTGGTCGGAGAGAGAGAAAGAGTGAGATTGAGAGAGATAGTTTTGAAAACTCGGGTAAAGAAGAAGGAGTCTCGGGTATTTATATTACCCTAAAACTATTGGGTGCGACATTGTCGCACCCAATACTCGTATTAGGTGCGACATGTCGCACCTAGTGTCGCACCGGATATGAAATCCGAAACCCAAAAAATTTCGGGGGAATATGGTTGACAACTTTAAATTTTAAAACTATTGGGTGCGACAAAGTCGCACCGAATGACATTAGGTGCGACATAATCATAGTAGGTGCGACAGTGTCGCACCGGATACCACAAAACATCAACGAAATTTGAAGTCATCTGGCGGAGTATCAGGTGCGACATGTCGCACCTAATACCCTTTCACACCCAATATTTTAATTTGTAGTAGTGAAAAACACTGAAGATTTATATATATCCTAACCCTAATTGGATTTTTTTTTTAACCTACGTTGTTTTTTTTTTATTCAATAAAAACTCTAAGGAATCGGTCATTATTAACCGACTAAAGTTGACGTGATATTCTCTACGCAAAACATCTCTATGTATACAAACACGTGCACACACATTACGTACTTAACGCTAACCAACCAATATATACAGATATGTAAAATTTCAAATTGTGTATAAAATATTCTATACGTATATATCACCCGCACACAATTACACACAATTACTGATTATGTATATATATAATTCTATGTTTTACATACAATATATACTCATAAATATCATTATAAAGGTTACAAAACTTCACTCAAATGTATATATGTGCTTATATACTTAACATATATATATATATATATATATTTATATATATATATATATATATATATATATATATATATATATATATAAACAAAGCAATTGAATAACTTTAAATCTCCTATAAAACTCAACAAATAAAATTATTAATATCTTATAATTTGTATGCCAAAAAGTATATTAAAATTCAAAAACACTCTAAAGCACATATAAAAATAAAACTTCAAAATCTACCATATAAATAAATCATTCAATACTACTTTATTTTTAAAAAAATACTAACGTTATTCGAACACCAATATTTTAGCTTTTTAATTAAGCTTAAAATTTGGGATTTCACAGGGTAGGAGGAGTGGCTCTGGCGCGGAGACGGGGCGGTGAGCAGAAGGGCGGCGAGCAGAGTGAGTGAGAGAGAAAGAGAATGAAAGAGGCGTGAAGAAAAAGAAGAATGAGCGGTATTTTATAATTTTAACCTAATACTTTCAGGTGCGATATGTCGCACCTGCTGCTCATATTCGGTGCGACATGTCGCACCGAATACTAAAAAAAAACTATTTAGGACATTAAAAATAAGAGGAGGGATTTTAAGCCCGCCTAAAATTTTTAAAACTTTTAGGTGCGACATGTCGCACCCGATACCACTTAAAATGAGCGAAATTTTTGATTTTCTGGAAAGGTATCCGGTGCGACATGTCGCACCCGATGCTCATTTAGGTGCGACATGTCGCACCGGATACCCTTCCGCACCAGAAAATGAAATTTGTAGTAGTGATTAACTTCGGCATGATAGACTGTTTTCTTAATAAAATAAATTTTGGTTATTTAAAATAAAGTTTATTATTGGACTATTGGGTTAATTGCCTTTTTAATATATATAAATATATATATATATATATATATTTTTAATTATATTCTCTCTATATATTCTACATTATAATAGTTATATATATGCTACGTATCTTATATTATATATATATATATATATATGGTTACCTTTATTTAGTTTGTATGAACGTATTAAAATATTTAATATTTATTATATTTAGTTTCTGGTATTAAATTATGTTATGAAAACATCTTCGCGGATTTGAATTATCAAGACGAATTCGATTACTTCTTACGCAAGTAATCTAACGACCTAGCTTTACTCTGTGATTTTGGGCAAAAAAAGAAGATGTGAGCGCACAGTTTTACCCTAGTTTGGTCTATAGTGACATAATCCAGCATTCAAGATCAATAGACTATCAAGGAAGAAGAACTCTCTTTCTCACACCTCAATACAATTCACTCAACACCCCTTTCTCAATCTTTTTTAGTCTTTTACCAACTCTTCTCTCGAGCCTTTTCAGTGTTTCCCAATTGCATAAAATGCACAAGATTACAATGCATGTCAGAATATCCCTACTATTTATAAGCACGTCCTCAATTGCTTGCCAGCTAAGCAATCCCACTTGATGATCCAACGGTCTTCTAGTTTAAAACAATTTTCCACTTGATGATGCGCTGAGATGCAACTGACTCCACACTTCACTTGAAGCTTGCCACGTGTAGAAGATGATCAGAGTATTAAACCAACAAATTAGTATTAGGTTTTTCTTATAAATGTCGCCTAGTCTCTATGTAATGGGAATATTTTGATTAATGAGAAGAAAAAAAAAAACAAAGATAGTTCTCTCCCATTTTCTTGTTTTTGTTATTCTTTGTGAATCAACAAGTTTAAGACGGCTTTAATCTGATATTCGTAATACATCTAATTAACAGGTTTTAGAAAGAATCATTGATCGGTATTCGTGAGCGAATTAACGATCTTGGTTTTTTTATCCTTTCCATCACCTCCCACTACTTCATTTGGTATTAAAGCCAAAGATGATCGTGTGAGTCATGCAGATTTTTGTTGGATTCATTGACAACGACCTCATGTCACAAGTTCTCGAAATTGATGATGAACAAGAAGAACACTTGTTTGAGCTTTGGGTGATGTAATTAATGATGAAAGTGACGGCGGAACGAAAATCATGTCTGAGCCATTGAGTAGTCCAATATTTGATGAAGAAGAAGAAGAGCTCCCCAAAATTTTACTCCGGTGATCAATAAAACTCATGAATACCCGAAGGACTTCGTTATTGTGTATATTTTATTGCAGGTCCAATTTCGATGCAAGATTCTGCCAAAAAATTATTTTCATCCACATTTCTTGAAGATGGATCGAATTCGAGGACAAATTCTTTCAAAGTCGGGGAGAATGATTCAGAGTAAATATCATATTTTAATAGAAAATATTTATATACTATATCTTAATTATTTTGTTAAAAGTAGTTTTTTTATTAGTAGTTAGTTATATATGTAGTATATATACAGTACTGATATATTACGTATAATATTCTCTACGTTGATATATATAGCATTAATATATATATGTTATATTTACGTATTATTATTCTCTCTAGATATATGCTACGCATATATGATTACCTTATAATAGTTATATATGCTACGTATTAGAATATTTAATATTTATTATGTGACGACCCGACTTTTCGGACCGTTTTACTTATATACTTTTTAAGCCTTTAAAAAATTTGAGTATTTTTTTTTTTAAAAGATAACTTAAAATATAAAGTTTGAAAATTCATGACCTAAAAATAAATTTTCATTTAAAAACTTGATGAACGAAAACAACCAAAAATCAAAGTTACATAATCAAAATATAAAACCAAAAATACATTTGTAAATAAATACCATAAATAAAGTCGTAACCTTTAACGGAAATGAAAAGCATAACTTAAACCATGAAAAATATACCTTGAGTTTGGATTATTGAAAAACTGAAAGCGGAAGTCTTTTATTTTCGAAAACGGCGACCATAACCCAACCCTCTCGCCATCGATCGTCGCCGCTGATCCACCCTCCTCACTTGCTCATAGGTTGTTTAACTACAACACGGACAGATATACATAGGTGAGCTAATGCTCAGCGAGAACAACTCTACTCACAAAACAAGAGCAATAAATATGCATAACCAGTTATTAGTATTTCACTTGCTAAATGGTGACACATGATATCAAATAGTAAAGTCTTGACATTTTTTAATTCGGGGTCCCTTAGAGTAGTCGTACCAATTTCAGTGTACACTTTGGTAACGAACTATATGGCTGCAACCTCCCATAGAACGTTCCATCTGTCTGATAAACTTGTGAGGAAATTTTAGGTGAGCCCTTGACTCGGCTCGAGAAGATCCTCTAGTTACCTCATTGGATCGAGGCGGTACGACCCTCTTATTTACTTGATAATCTTATTACTTGATTAAGTCAAATGCAAGAATAACATAAGTTATTGACATACTTGATAACATGCTTAGAATAAGAACATATTGTAACATGCCTAATTGAATCATAACACATCATAAACACATGAATCATAACATATCATCATATCACACATATCGAAACAATCAACATATAAAGTCACATAACACAACTAAAACAGATCGCATAGCCACTAATATTTATTTTCGAACAAATCCGTGTTGTAGTGAGATTATTCTGACTTGGATAACGGAAGTTACTGTGACGACCCGACTTTTCGGACCGTCTTACTTATCTTACTTTTAAACTTTAGAAAATTATTTAGAAAACTTGGTGGAATTTTTTTTTTTCTTTAAACATATCGAATCAAGGCGAACTAAAATTTTAAAGATCTTAAAAAGAAGCAAAAGCATTTAAGAAAAATATGAAGATTGCATATTGAACACTTCATAAGAAATACTTAAGCAAAATTGAAAATACGAATTTAAAACAAAACATAACAGCAAATATACTAAAACATAATCCATAATCTAAATCTCAACCAAAATATAAAACTCTTTGAAACTTCGAAGTAAATGACAATAAAAACCTTTAAAAATTATTTCTTAAAAATTCGTAGCGGAAGACTTATTTCTTAATAAAGAAAACAAAACTTTAAACTTTATTTCTTAATAACTTGTAGCGGAAGACTTAATTCGTGAATGGAAACCATGACCCGCCCTCTCGCTATCGACGCTGCTAGTCCACCCTACTCAGTTCTTTGCGAGTTGTTTACCTACAACACAGACGCATATTTGTTTTTGAAAGGATGAGCTTACGCTCAGCGAGAATAATATAAAGCTCACAAAAAAAGAGTAATGCAATGCATGAACCGGTTATTAGTATTTTAAACTAATTGATGACTTGATCTTTCTTTTCTTGATTCTATCAACTTTTAGTTCGGGGTGCCCCTAGGGTAGTCGTACCAATTTCAGTGTACACTTTAGATACGAAGACGTGGGGGTTATAAATCCCACACTTCGCTCTATCTTTTAAACTTATTAGGGCCTCGGCCCGAGAAATTTCCCCATTAGAGCCTCGGCCCTGGAAACTTCTCCTTAATACCTCTCGAGGCGATACGACTCCCTTTCTTATCTTTTCACTTTTGAAATTACGTTACATACTGATATGACATGTACATAAAAACTTTCAAACATATACTCATTCAATACATGACTAAACAAAATATAAAACATGTACATTCTCAAATCTACTTTAACTTAACAGTGCATAGTCGACCAAACATAAATCCAACTACTACAATCAAACACACAAACAAATAAAGAAAACCTTACTCAAACATATAAAGCTTTAAACAAATCATAACATGAATCAAAAAACATCATATTTAATTTTGAACTAATCTGTGTTGTAGTGAGATTATTCTCACCTGGATATCGGGAGTTACGATCGTAGATCGTCGAAGGAATTGTACGCTCTAAGAGAATTGGAACCTAATCGGAATAAAAGACTGTTGGGATCAGCTAAGAAAAGTATTCAAGACATATTTTAGGTTCTGGAAATTTTCAGAAACGAGATTAGACGCGAAATTACTAAAATACCCTTGGCTATTAGGGTTTTGGGGAAAAAACTAACATTCTGGAAAATTCTGGAAAAATTCTAGAAAATCTGAAATAATATTTTAAAAAATAAAACTCTGAATCGACAAAGTCAGAATTAGTTTTTAAATTTGAGAAAAGACAAAAATAACGAAATACTAAAATATTAGGATTTACTTTGGAAAAATCCTGATCTGCGCAATGAATTTGTAACGCTTGTAAAACAGATCAAATTGATCTGACAATTATGAAATTAATTTTTTTGAATAGATGACATACATAAATAAACGTTACAAGAAGAATTGCATTAAAACAATCAACGTAACTGAAAAGGTAAGCGTCTAAAAATTGATTTTGAAAATTTGTCAAAACTGTAAAACTGGTACGCGCACTGATCAAACTTTAATCAGAAAATATTCCGTATTTTATAAAAATATTTTTCGATTAAATATTTAGATAAAAGACATCTAAACCTAACTTTTCCAAAAAGAATCGATACAAAATCACGATTTTTGAAACCACGGTAAGCGTATGAAAATTAGGTTTTGATAAAATCCGAACCAGAAACCCTTTGTTAATCTAAAAACTCACAAAAAAAAAACACAAACAATATAGCAATTAATTTGAGAAGACCACGAATTACATACCTAATTTTCACAGTAGTGATGGAAGATAAATCCTTAACGCTCTTAAAACTAAAACTAAATTATGAATGATCTTTTTGTTTGGTGGCTAGGGTTTAATTTATTTATTTATTTATTTTTTTTTTTTTGTGAAGGAGGATGAATAAGGAAAGAGATGAAGAGGAAGAGCAAAGTGTGAGGCAATCGAAAGAAAACGACTAAGGCACTAAAGACCTATTTATAAAAAAAAAACTTTGGCAAAACCCTATCGTATAAAGAATTTTTTTTTTTGGGATATTAGTATCACACGTTTTCACTGACGCATTCTTTCTTTTATAAAGCTAACTTCCCGGCACATCTAATATATCCAAGCTGATTTACTTACGCATTAACTTATTGTATTCTAACTATGTATCATATATATTATATCCTATATAAAGAATTACGTACAGGTTAATAAAGATATTTATATTTATATATATATATATATATATATATATATATATATATATATATATACATATGCACACATACACATTAATATTAAAGCGCACATACGCAAATTAAAGTACACACACTTCATACCTTTAAATAACTCCTTAACGACTATATATATATATACATATATATATATATATATTTATGTATATATTAATCTATATATCTATACCAACTATCCTGATATTCGGAATATAAAAAAAAATACATGTCAAACATAAATGAATAGTTATAATAAAATTTCTAAAGTTTAAAAGTAAGATAAGTAAGACGGTCCGAAAAGTCGGGTCGTCACAGTTGGTATCAGAGCAACGAACCTACGACCCCCTTCGCAATCGATCACACGGCTACCCCCCCTACTCAAGTAAGTTAGTATTTTTTTTTTTTATCTTAGTCGTATTTTTTTTCTTAGATGGAAAATATTCAAGCTGCTCGTGGACGAGGTAGAGGAAGGCCACGAGGCCGAGGTAGAGGAAGAGGCAGAGTTGCCGCTGATGTCCCAATGCAAAATGCTCATCATGACGCTCCGTTTCCCGAACAACAGGGAGCCGCAGAGAATCCCAACGGTCCAGCCCCCGGACCTCAGCCCGCGGCCCAACCAGATCTTGCGGTGCTCGTTACTGCATTGCTGCAACGTATCGAAGCTCAAGAAGCGGAGATACAAGAGTTGAGGAACCACCTCCCCCAAGTGAATGGAAATGTGGTAGAGGATCAACAAGTACAACCAGCACCTCCTAAAGGCGTACCTCAGATGGGCCAAGTTGTTGTGGCTGATGATCTTTTTGAGAGGTTTAGAAGGATGAGAGCCCCAGATTTCGAAGGATCGGCAGATCCTTTGGTGGCTGATGAGTGGATGTCCGAGATCAAGACGATCTTCAACTTCATGAATATCTCAGAGACTGAGAAAGTCATATGCGCGTCTTTTGTCCTGAAGAAAGATGCTCGATATTGGTGGGAGACAGTAGCCACTAGAAGAGACACACGTGCTATGTCTTGGGATGACTTCGTCGAGGAGTTCAACAAGAAGTATTTCAATATGCGGGTGATGAACACTCAACAGAAGGAGTTTACGGAGTTAAAGCAAGGCAAGATGACTGTGACTGAAGCTGTGAGGAAGTTCAACCAGCTAGCCAGATTATGCCCTCACCTGGTTCCGACCGAGTCAGAAAGAGTTAGAAGGATGATGGGAATGTTCCGACCAGAATTGGCTCTAGCTATTGATAGTGGAAGTCACCCACCATTCACTGTTGCAGACTGTCTTGAACGTGCAATGCGTGCTGAATACCATTTAATTCAAGTGAAGGAGGAGCGAGACCAGTACATCAAGGCAAGGAAGGAAGAGATAACTCAAAATAGAGGACTAGATAACAAAAAGAAGGCCGGTCAGCTTCTCCTCAACGACCAAGTTGGCAAAGCGCAATACCTCGAGAATGAAAACGGGAGGAAGAGGAGCTATCCTGAAAATGGTAATAATGCAAATTACAAAGTCAAGACGGAGAACGTATCCTTTCCGAAGTGCAACACATGTGGGAGGATGCACCCAGGAGAATGTAAGATGGGCAATATGTCGTGTTTTAAGTGTGGTCAGCTAGGACACTTCCTCAAAGATTGTCCTAAGCAAAACATTGTCCAGAACAAGCAAAATGATCGTGATTGGCGACTCAACTTCATGCAAGCTACACTCGAAGAGCCACCGATTTTCCAAGGTCGACTAGAAGCATCACCAAACACTCAGACACCACCACCACCTCAAGATCGCATTTATGCCTATACCAATGTTGATGCCCTTGCCAGCACCTCTAATGTAGTAGCAGGTCAGCTTCTCTTAGTCCGTTATGACGTCTTTGTTTTGTTTGACTCCGATGCTACACACTCCTTTACTTTCTTAGAGTTAGCTAGGAAATCATGTGATAGAATAGAGAAAACTATAAAGTTTTCAAGACGGTCTTGCCGTCTGGTAATGTTTTATTTATTATCTTTGTACTATTTAAAATAGTACCTATAATAATTAGTGATAAAGAGTTAAAGATTGATTTCATCGTCTTAGACATGAAATTTTTCGATGTTATCTTGAAAATGAGTAGTAGACTTTGAAACTCGATATCTCGAGTTTTTCTTAGAAGGATTTAGTATGTTCAAGTAAGATTTTTAATGGTCTACCCGACTTCTAGTAATTTTCGGGACGAAAATTCTAATAAGTAGGGGAGATTGTGAAACCCCAATAAAAAAAAATCTAAACTATTAATGATTTAAAATGTTCATATTTCGCTTTGAAAATTTAATTTAAGATATGTAAAATGCATTATAACTTTCTTTAATTTTTTTTACTTGTTTTTAATCCAAAGAAAATATGCTGAGTTTTATATATACAGATATATAAATATATTATGCTAATGTAAAGATATGTATATTATGAGTGAGAATAATCTCACTGCAACACAGATTAGTTCAAAATAAATTTGATGAATGTTTATTCATGATATGACTTGTTTATAGATTTATATGTTTGAGTATGCGATTTGTCATTTGATTGCGTGACTAGTTGAAGTAGTTTGTGATTTATGTGTTGTATGCCATGTGGTGTTATGTTAAAGTATATTTGAGATATATGTTTTTATTCTAGTCATGTTTTTGGTATGAGAATATATATAAAAGTTTTTTTTTTTATGCTCATCTCATATCAGTATGTAACGTAAGATTCAAAGTGAAAAGATAAAGTTAAGCAAGAGAGTCATACCGCCTCGAGCTACGGAGGTATTATGGAGAATTTCTCGGGCCGAGGCTCAAATGGGGAAATTTCTCGGGCCGAGGCCCTAATAAGTTAATTAGCTAGATAGAACGAAGTGTGGGCTTTGCAACCCCATATCTTCGTCTCTAAAGTGATCACTGAAATAGGTATGACTACCCTAGGGGCACCCCGAGCTAAAAGTTGATAGAATCAAGAAAAGAAAGATCAAGTTACCGAGTAGTTTCAAAATACTAATAAACGGTTCATGCATTGCATTACTTTATTTTGTGAGCTTTATATTATTCTCACTGAGCGTAAGCTCATCTTTTCGAAAAAAAAATATGCGTCTTTGTTGTAGGTAAACAACTCGCAAAGAACTGAGTAGGGTGGACTAGCGGCGTCGATAGCGAGAGGGAGGGTCATGGTTTCCATTCACGAAATAAGTCTTCCGCAACAAGTTATTAAGAAATAAATTTTAAGGTTTTTGTTTTCTTTATTAAGAAATAAGTCTTCCGCTACAAGTTAAGATTTTCCAGTTCATTAAAGTTATTTTATGGATTACGTTTTACTTTGCTACTATCTTTGGTTTAAAATCGGTATCTCATATTTTCTGTTTTCGTTAAGTACTTCTCAAGATATTTTGAAATGCAATCTGTATGTTTCTTTAATGCTTTTGTTTCTTTTTAAGATCTTCAAAATTTTAGTTCGCCTTGATTCGATGTGTTCTTTTAAAAAAAAATTCCTCCAAGTTTTCTAAAGAATTTTCTAAAGTTTAAAATGTAAGATAAGTAAGACGGTCCGAAAAGTCGGGTCGTCACAGTTACGATCACGGACCGTCGAAGGAATTGGACGCTTTGAATGGCTTGGAACCTAAACGGGATAAAAGACTACCGGAATCAGCTGAGAAAAGGATTCAAGACAAAATTTTGGTTCTGGAAATTTTCAGAAACGACTTCCAAAGTGAAATTACCAAAATACCCTTGCCTATTAGGGTTTCGGTGAAAAACTAAAACTCTGAGAAAACTTCTGTAAAAATTCCAGTACGTATGAAACATAATTTTGATCACTTTTTGTAAAGGCACCACAGTCAAATTAACTTTGTAACTATTTATTAAAAATAAAAGAAGTGCTAAAATCTAAGTTTAAAATTTTTGCCAAAAACTGTCTGCGCACCGTTTTTAAAATAATTAGAAAATATTCTGTATTTCATAAAAATATTTTTCGATTAAAGATTATGATAGAAGACACTTAAACCTAACTTTTCCAAAGAGAATCAACGCAAAACCATACATTTTGAAACCAGGGCAAGCGTTTTAAGAAATCGTTTTCATGGAATCCGAACTAGATAGAAAAGAAAATATACTTATTTAGAGCTACGAATTTCCAAACAAAGAGAGGAATGGGGGAGGGAGAGCAGAGAAGAAGCGTGAAAAGAAAAGGATGTGATGTTTATATATATGGCTTGATTAAACCCTAAAAGCCCAAACTCTAATACTACTTATATTCTTAAAATATTAATAATTACTATTATTATATTTATATAAAACATACACGTTGATCATATATATAAATAACTTATATATATATATAATACGTATAATAACTTATATTATATTACTTTATATAAAAATAAACTGATCATATATATATATATATATATATATATATATATATATCACGTAACTTTAATACATACACGCTGAACATATATATAAGTAACTTTTATATATAAATATATATATAAACGTAAAATGACATATATATTATGTTATATAAGATAAAATAATATGTATATATATACTATTTATATATTTACGTTAACTTTAATTTGCTATTTTATATATATATATATATATATAAAGTATGTATATACATACATAACTTATTTATAATATATAACTTATATATATATATTATAACTTATATGTATTATATCCATATTTTGTAATATAAAGAGTATATTAAATTCAAAAAATACCCTAAAACATACATAAAAGAAAAACTTCAAAAACTACCACATAAAAAAAAATCATTCAATACTACTTTACTAAAAAAAAACGTCACTCGAACACAAATATTTTAGCCTTTTAATTAAGCTAAAAAAATTTGGGATTTCACAATTTCTCCTACTTATTAGAATTTTCGTCCCGAAAATTAACAAAAGTCAAGAAAAACATAAAAATTCTTACTTGGACATACTAAAATTCTCTGAAAAGTTCGGGATATCGTGTTTTCATATCTTATTCCCGTTCCCAAGTAGCTTCTTCTATTTTGTGATTCCGCCATAGCACTTTTACCAAATGAATCACCTTGTTCCTCAAAACTTTCTCTTTGCGACCGAGAATCTGGACAGGTTTCTCTTCATACGTCAAGTCTTCGTGAATGTCGATGGGCTCTTGGATTAAGTCGTGCGTTGAGTCGGGTAGGTACTTTTTGAGCATTGAGACATGGAACACATTGTGCACTGATGCTAACTCGGGGTTCAAAGCTAAACGGTAGGCTACCCTTTCTATTCTTTCTGTGATCTCAAAAGGACCAATGTACCTCGGACTCGATTTTCCCTTCTTGCCGAACCTCATCACACCCTTGTGAGGTGCTACCTTCAAGAACACAAAATCTCCGACTTGAAATTCCAGTGGCCCTTTTCTCTTATCGGCGTAGCTTTTCTGTCGACTTTGGGCAGTTCCCATTCGATCACGAATTTTCTTGATAGCCTCTGTTGTGTCTCGGATAAAATCTGTTTTCTCGAGATTATTTTCTCCAGTTTCAAACCAGTGAATTGGAGATCGGCACTTTCTCCCATAAAGAGCTTCATACGGTGCAACGCCGATTGAGGCTTGGTAGCTGTTGTTGTATGAGAATTCAATAAGTGGCAGCCTCTTACTCCAATTCCCACCAAAATCCATGACATATGCCCTTAGCATATCCTCTAGGGTCTGAATCGTCCTCTCGGATTGGCCATCCGTTTGGGAGTGAAAAACGGTGCTAAATTTTAGTTGCGATCCCAGCGACTTTTGCACACACCTACAGAGTTAGAAGTGAAACGACCGTCACGATATGAGATGATGGACAGAGGAACGCCATGTAGTCTCACTACGTTATTAACGTATAGCTCAGCTAACTTCTCCACGGAGTACGTGACTTTCATCAGGATGAACCTAGCAGACTTGGTCAAACGGTCCACCACTACCCAGATAGCATCATAACCCTCAATCGTCTTAGGTAACCCAACTACGAAATCCATTGTGATTTGCTCCCACTTCCATTCAGGAACTTCGATTGGCTGTAATTCTCCAGCTGGTCGTTGATGTTCGGCTTTCACTTTCTGGCAGGTAAGACATATATTGACAAACTTTGAAACGTCGCCCTTCATTCTGTTCCACCAAAGTGTTCTCGGAGATCTTGGTACATCTTCGTAGAACCTGGGTGGACTGAATACGGTGTCTCATGTGTTTCGATAAGAATTTGCCTTCGTAACTCATATTCGTTGGGTACGCAAATCCTTCCATCGAAAAAGAGTACATCATTCTCCGAAATGGAAAATTTTGACTCTTGGCTTTCCAACGCATCGTCTTTCAACTTTGACATCTCAGGATCACGTAGTTGCGCTTCTTTGATCCTCTAAAAAAGGTCTGACTGTAAGGTCATATTGGATAATCCTAGTGCGACAATTTCAACTCCCAAATTGTTGATTTTATCAGTGAGTTGAGGAGATAAAGCTCGCATCATCGATAGTCTAGCCCCAGCCTTCCTACTTAAGGCATCTGCTACCATGTTTGCCTTTCCGGGGTGGTAATGGATATAACAGTCATAGTCCTTAACCAGTTCAAGCCATCTTTGTTGCCTCATATTTAACTCCTTCTGAGTGAAGATGTATTTCTGGCTTTTGTGATCAGTGCAAATTTCACACCTAACTCCGTACAAGTAGTGGCGCCAAATCTTTAGAGCGAAAACTACAACAGCTAGCTCTAAATCATGAGTACGGTAATTCATCTCGTGATTCTTAAGTTGGCGCGACGCGTATGCCACTACTCTGCCATCTTGCATTAACACAGCACCCAAACCTGTCTTCGAAGTATTGCTGTAGATGGACAGAGGCTCTCCACTTTCGGGAACTATTAGGATTAGTGCGGTGGTGAGTCTTCTCTTTAACTCGCGAAAACTCTCTTCACATTTCTTGGTCCACTCATACTTCTTATCTTTCTTCGTGAGGGCGGTGAGTGGAGCGACTAATGTAGAAAACCCTTCAACAAATCTTCTATAGTAGCCTGCTAAACCTAGAAAACTCCTTAATTCTGTCACGCTTCGAGGGGGTTTCCAATCATTAACAGATTCTATCTTGGAAGGATCAACGGAGATCTCATCCTTGGAAACCACATGACCAAGAAAATGCACCTTATCTAGCCAAAATTCACACTTTGAGAACTTGGCATATAGTTGATGTTTTCTCAACGTCTGTAGTGCAACTCGTAGGTGCTCTTCGTGATCTTCGGCACTCTTAGAGTAAATCAGAATGTCATCAATGAAGACAATTACAAATTTATCGAAGACGTTGCTAAAGATCCTATTCATCATGTCCATGAATGCCGCAAGTGCATTAGTAAGTCCAAACGGCATGATCGTGAACTCGTAATGACCGTAGCGGGTATTGAATGCCGTCTTTGGAATTTCGTCCTCCTTGACTCGCAATTGATGATACCCAGACCGCAAGTCTATCTTTGAAAATACTTTTGCTCCTTTGAGTTGGTCAAACAAGTCATCAATCCTAGGAAGCGGATACTTGTTCTTGACGGTGACCTTATTAATGTGAAATCCATAAAATTAGATGAAAAAAAAAAATTAGTTATGGAATTTTTTTTAAGCAAATATTTATGTGCTTTTATGCTAGCTTTGGATGGTTTTAGATAATATGGAGTATTGTCTTAAAAAAAATGAAATATAGATATACGTTTAAAGATATATACGTATGAATATGTATACATAACAGTAAAAGTTAATCGTTTCTTGTGAAAACATCCTCTATAATATATATATATATATATATATATATATATATATATATATATATATATACAAATAATTGGCTGCGTAAGCCACTCAATGTCTAGCAATTTAAAATTGGCCAACGTTTTGTTAATAATCCGGAAATAGCCTAGATGATGACGTGGCAGCTCATTTAATAAGGTTTTTTTTTACTTATTTGCCCTTGTTTGACCGATTTTGGAAGTTTTTTTTTTAGGCAGTTTTTTTGTTTGAATTTTGAAAATAATTTGGCAAGTTTTAATTATTCAATATTCAAAATGGCAAGTTTTAATTTCAGCAAGGTTTAATTATTCAATATTTCAAAATTTCGGCAAGTTTTTAGGAAGTTTTTTTGTTTGAATTTTGAAAAAAATTTCGGCAAGTTTTAATTATTCAATATTCAAAAATGGCGAAATTATTGAAGAAGTGGATGCAGTTCAATATTCATATTTTCCAGAATTTTCGTGCTCAAAATATTTTCAGAATTTTTATTTCAGATCAAATATACTGTAAATATACTGTAAATAAGCTTCTTATTTACAATGAATATACTGTAAATATGCTTTGTTTTTACAATGAATATACTGTAAATATACTTCTTATTTACACGAATATACTGTAAATATGTCTTCTATGAACAGCAACCAAAAAAAAAAAAAAAAAAAACTGTTCTTCTTATTTAATCATGTCTGTCTCTTCCTACGCGGACCTCGGAGGTCACCGGCAGTGATGGTGACGTGACCGCCATCAAAATGGACCGGCGATGGTGATTCGTTCGCGGCTTGGATCTTGGATCGGCTCGTGGTCGCTCAACAACGCTCGTGGACGCTCGGATATGCGCTTCACAGCCGTCGCCGGTCGCGATCTCCTTCGCGCGTCGCTCGCGGCTTGGATCTTGGATCGGCTCGTGGTTGCTCAACAACGCTCCTGGACGCTCGGATCTGCGATCCCCAGCCATCGCCGGTCGCGATCTCCTTCGCGCGCGCTCTCCGACGGTCCGACGCGACTCGATCTCCGCCGTCGTCGGTCGCGGCTTCCCTCGCGTGCGTCGCCAGCCACTGCATCTTGACCCGGTTGAGGATCTCCTTCTCAGGCGCGACTCGAGCACCAGCCTCCATCTACGATGGACTCGTCTTTGAGGTCTGCAGAAATCGCTGCAACAAATCTCTCTCTTTTTTTTTTTTTTTTTTTTCTGAAGAGCAGTAAAAATAACGTCCAAATATGTGGTTTGGATGTTTAAATTCGTTTGTTAATGCATTTATGGAGTTTTAAATGCTCCCTTGATTTTTGCAAGGTAGTTATGGTCGAATTTTTTCTTTCCATTTTAATTATTTCGCTGAAAATAATGGGCGGGAATAAGAAAGGGCAATCCCGTCCAAATTTGACTGTTAATAAATGACACTGGCTATTTACAGCTTATTTACAGAACGTTGGCTAAAAATAAATTGGCTATTTTCAGGAGGCTACTTAGCTTAATTACCCATATATATATATATATATATATATATATATATATATATATATATATATATTCCTTATAAAATATATTGTTTTGCACATACACGTGTGTTTTGTTTTTTTTCCCTACTTAAAAGATATATGAATATTTACTTAAATAGATACTATGTTGAGTGGTCATTATTATAAATTATATATATATATATATATATATATGTATCAGATAATATATATAGATAAAATATATATATATTATCTGATACATATATATATATATATATACTAAAATATAATAAGTGCAAATCCGAAATCACTGTTCATAAGGATCTACCAATTAAATTGCGACATGTAAGCCAATTCCGAAATGACTGTTCACACCTCACTTTGAATATAAACCTTTTTTTTTACTTTGTCACCGTACGAACGAAATGTTAAGTGCCTATATATTTTCGTTGTGACTATTTGTAATCCAATAAGATTACGACACATCATCACTTTCTCTTCATTAATATAATAAGAATCCAAGGGCAGGTTGAGCGGTTATATTTGCCTTGGAAGAACGAAAGAGAGAAAAAGAGAGGCCCAATAAAAAGAGAGTGCGAGAGATGGAGCGAGAAAGAGAGTTCGGGAGAGAATTGGCTGAAGAACGAGGATTCAACCGCTTAAGGTATGGCTCTCCTTGTTTTCCTTTGGTTATCTTTTGAATTTTAGATACGAAATTCTAGAATTTCGTCTTGCGTTTGATTTGAAGGTTCAAAGATGAAATTTGTCTTCAGTTTTGGGGGTTTAGGCGAGCAAGTCGAAAAGAAATTATGATTCATCGTTGGAATCGCTCAAGGTAAGCAAATATTTCTTCTTGTGTTGTCATATTCCCGAATTGCGACCTCTTATGGGTTTTTCATTTGGGATCTTTGGGTTCTTCAATGGGTTTTTTCTGTTTATTTATATTTTTTGGGTTGGGATATGATTTTTTAGAGTCGAACCTCTCTTAGGGTTTTCCTTATACACGTGTATGATATTTTAATTCTGAAAAAAAGCTATAACAATATTTGTGTATTTTTAAATATGACGTATCTGTAGGCATTTTTAGGGTTTAGCTATGGTATATTGATAAGGATAGGCTTTGAGATTGATATTTGGTGGTATTATGGAATAAAGCGAAGGAAAAAGGAGGCTTGGTCTCGAAAAGTTCGGGTTTTGGGATCTTTGAGTTACACCCTCACAGCGGGTTTGGGATTGAACTCGAGGAATGATGAAGAGGATAGTAAAGCTGTGGCCAAATTGGAAGAAGTGTTTTCCTCGGTCAGAATTCTTCATTCTTTTGGTTTAATTTAGTGTTTATGTAACTTGAGTTTGACTGGTGAGAATTATGTAATGTTTTTCACAGATGGCCATCCAAATCGGTAGATATATTGTGACGATGATGAGTACGGGAGTAATCCAGGGAGTTGGATTTCGGATATCTGGTAAGTATCAACAAAATCAAAATAAATACATAAATCATGTACTGAAAATGTTTATTGTTTAATGATTGACAAATTTGAACCTGGTTTTTTTTTTTGAAGGGGGTGACAGTGTTGATATGGTACGGCTGGCTCGGGGGAATCATCATCGGGCCGATGATCTGGTCCAACATGGTTTTGGAGGAGCATTGCCGAGCCGGTCCACGCATAGTCGTTATAACCAGAAGGTAAGCAAAAAAAAAAAACCCCAAAATCGCCTTTTGACTTCCTTATTTCATGATGCAATGATTAAGGTTGACAAAAACTCGACGTTGGATTTGCTTGTATCGAACAGTACGAGGGGACTAGGGAAAGCGCTCGCTCCTGAATTATATATATGTGTGTGTGTGTGTGTGTGTGTGTGTGTGTGTGTGTGTGTGTGTGTGTATAGGTAAATACATAGAAGTCCTTTTTTGTCACTATTACTGCCACATAGAAGCAAAGTTGGATTTCAAAAATCTAAATGATTTGGATACACACATTTCTTAGTTCGTCTAGAGCCATAAAGAGATTAACTTTTTACTTTGGTGAATGTTTTTAGGCTTATACTTGTATGTGGTCTTGTTTTATATTACTCTGAGTTTGTGTGAATTTTTATGTTGTTGGCTTTGAAGTTTGTCTTTCACACCTCCCTATTTGGTCTGGCTCAGTACGTAGTTAGTATTACTCTTTTGTAGTTATTTCCAGTGCCTGTGGGTGTGTGATTGCAAGGGCTTGTAGGTTGCAGCACATTCTACTCACTGGTCGCTACAAGCTTCAATTAAATTGTGTTATAGTGATTACATGGATAACTTTGTGTATGAAACTAATGATCTATTAATATTATAATATTATTAAAATGACGAGCTCGACGTTCCGCCTTCTACCTCGATGACGAGCTCTTAAGCATGGCCTTATCCACGAATTCAGGTTCATATTTTCCCTCTCTCTCTCTATTACAAACTCACTTTACCTCTTTCCTTTAATTACAGTCCAAATAATTTGATTCGGTGTTTTCTCTTCTCCAAGGTACGTACATTGATGTCTCAAGCATTTTCTCCTCACAGTTCATTGATTGATGTCTTGCGTAATTTCTCCTTGCAGTGTTCGGTTCTAGGGCATGATTTCGGTCTTCACAAATTTATAGGAGTTTTCTTATTTAAGGTGGTTCATCAAATTAAAATTCTAGCTTTACCATTTAGTATGATTGAGAAACGTATGAATTAAATACTCATTCTTTGGATTCCAGTTCAAAGTTAGCCCATTTATGTAAAAAAAAATTAATTTACTTATATATTATCAAGTTTGAAAGCATAATTTACTTATATATTAGCAAATTTTATCGAGCCATGTTGAGCGCAAGAACATAGCTTCCGGTAGGTAATATAATCTGAGCTTCATGTACAATGTCTCTCTGTTGCGAGGACTAATTGTAGATCACTCCTTGAGAATTACTCTGTCAAATCCTGTTTTATTAATTTCATTTATAATTTTCTTTATTTTGGATTTTGGATGTTAATTTCAAATGGATCAATTGATGTTTTGTTCTTAAATTTGGGTTTGTTTCAGATTTTCCAAGTATACACCTATATAACCCATTTGTAATTATAGTACGTTTTCCGTATAATGACGAAGTGGTTAATCTCATCAAAATTCAAGTGTAAAGCAATGGTGCAAATAATTGAAAGTTCATAATTATTTAGAAAGTCATGGTACTAATGCTTCTTCCACATAGCAATGATGCTTGTAGATTGCGCTATGAAATAAGTAGCTCTTGCACCATATTTGGCGTCAAGCTCATTGTGTATGACTTTGCGGAAGAGGAGGTTGATCAAGATTGAAAATTCTAGAGATGAAGAATCAAAATCTATTATCTCTTACTTAATTTGAATTTATTTTACTCCCACGGTTATTATGGAATATTATCTCTTACAATTTCATATTAGTTTTCAATTGTATTTTACTTTGATGAATACTGGTAAACCTCTTTAACAAAGATGTATTAAAAAGCCATAACATTATTTTAAAATAAATTTACCAATTAATATCTATAATCTGCACGTGCGAAGCACGTTCTACATTCTAGTATATATATATATATATATATATATATATATATATATATATATGTGTATCAGATAATTTTGTGTACGTAGTTATCCATTAAGATATTATATATATATATATATATATATATATATCCAGCCTTATAAATAGTTTAGGTTAGGGTTACAAAAGAAGGTTACGCTCCCAGCCTCTCTTTTCTCTCCCTCTCCCTCACTTTTCATTTTCATAAAAACCCTAGCCACCAAGCATTTTTAGATCTATCTTTTTTGGAGTCTAAAACTCTTAGGAAGCACTTTTTGATCCTCTCTATTAAGGTATTTCGTGTTTCATCACTAGATTATACTAGAATATTATTATTCTTCTCTCTTTTTATGAGCAAACTATTTTTTAAAGTGGTTTCTGTTTGGATTCAGGGAAAACCGATTTTAATACGTTTACTTCGGTTTTGATATTGATTTTTTTGTGTTGATTCTTCTTGGAGATGTTAGATCTAGATGTCTTCTGTTTAAATGTTTAATCGAAATATTTTTTTATGAAACACAAAATAATTTCTGATTAAATTCCGATCAGTGCCCGTTAATTATTTTTATTCGAAAGTTTTTGCAATGGTTAGTACTATGTGTCTTTTTTTCTAAATATGTAATTTATTTTAAGTTTCAATCAAAAAGTTTTACGGTATAAGAATTTTGGAAACGATGCGCAGATTGGTTTTTACAAGTTCTAATTGTTGCATCTTATTTTATTTTTAATAAATAGTTAAAAATTTATTTTGGTCGTGATGCCTTTACAAAAAGTGCTCAAAATTATATTTTATACGTACTGGAATTTTCACAAAATTTTTTCCAGAGTTTTAGTTTTCCCCGAAACCCTAATAGCCAAGGGTATTTTAGTAATTTCACGTCAGATCTCGTTTCTGAAAATTTCCAGAAACTAAGTCATGTATTAAATCCTTTTCTTACCTGATAAGTAATAGTCAACCTTTTCTGTTTAGGTTCCGAGTCAATAAGAGCATCCTTTTCCTTCGACGGTCTTCGATCGTAATTACGATATCCAGGTGAGAATAATCTCACTGCAACACGGATTAGTTCAAAAATATACTAAGTACTATGTGATATGAAGTATTTATGTATTGTGTGAATTTTTGTGTGTGTGTTTGTTCGGAATGTGCTTGGTATGATATGGTATGACGATATGTGAGTTATGTTATCTTATGTTGTGTATTAGAATATCTATAACACATCTTATCTTGCTAGCTATGTTATCATGTATGTTTTTATCTTATGTCGCTCATGCTTTTAACGTAATATACACGTTTAATAAGTTAAGTAAGCAAGAGAGTCGTACTGTCTCGAAAAACATCAACAAAATCTCTCACCACTGGCACGTCCTTTGGAATTCCTTTTATTTCCTTAGTCTTGTCCACAACGGATGCGAGAAACCCATAACAACCTCTATTTAGCAATTTCCTAGCTTGCAGGGCAGACACCATCATCTTTGGCTTCTTGACCGGTCTTCCCATGAAAGTGAACCATCTTCCCAAAGTCGGTTTGAAGGTCACTCTTTTTTGGCGACAATCGATCATTGCATTATTCTCATCCAAGAAGTCCATACCCAAGATAGCATCAAAGTCTTTCATTTCTAAGACAATGAAATCGATCCTTAACTCATGACCACCAATTATTATCGGTACTCTTTTTAAATAGTACTCTGATAATAGCATATCACCAGACGGTAATGCCGTCCTAAAAACCTTCCTAATTTTCACTACACTATCGCCTAATTTTCTAGCCAGTTCCAATGAAATAAAGCAATGTGTAGCACCAGAGTCAAACAAAACTAGAGCATCAAAGTGAGCTATAGGAAGCTGACCTGCTACAACATTCGAAGAGCTGGCTAGAGCATCGGCGTTGGTGTAGGCGTAAATGCGACCTTGAGGTAAAATATTATGTATATATACACACGTAAAATGACTTATATATATTATGTTATATAAGATAAAGTAATATGTATATATATACTATTTATATAAATACGTTAACTTTAATTTGCTATAATATATATATATATATATATATATATATATATATATATATAATATGTATATATACACACATAACTTATTTATAATATATAACTTATATATATTATATTACTTATATATATTATATCCATATTTTGTAATCCAAAGAGTATATTAAATTCAAAAAAATACCCTAAAACATACATAAAAGAAAAACTTCAAAAACTACCACACAAAAAAAATAATCAATACTACTTTACTAAAAAAAAAAAAAACGTCACTCGAACACAAATATTTTAGCTTTTTAATTAATTAAGCTAAAAAAATTTGGAATTTTACATATTATATTTAGTATTAGGGTTTTCTGATAAATGTCTTTTAGGTCTCTTTGTAATGGGAAGATTTTGATGAATGAAAAAAAAAGAGTTTTCTCTAATTTTATTGTTTTCGGTATTTTTTTATTGTTTTCGGTATTTTTTGTGAATCAACGAGTTCAAGACGCCTTTAATATGGTATTCGTGCGTAAATCAACAAGTTTTAAGAAAAATCAATGACCAATAATCGTGCACGAATCAACGACCTTTGTTGTTTATCATTTTCACCACCTCTCGCCACTTGATATGTATGTATAACTTTTTTTTTGCAGTCATATCAAAGGGTTTTATGGTGTCCTTTCCCTACCCTATTATACTAGCTAGCTAGTAAAGATTTTTCAAGAACCTTCCATAATAATAATTAAAAAATTATTGTTCAAGAACAAAGTCTTAATTGTGATATTCAATTAGTTGGCTGCAATGTGATTAGTGCACGAAAGTGTATTATTTTTGTGCTTAATTATTAATATTTATTCAAACTAATTTAGATTTATTTGAATATTCTCTTAATATTGTAGATAATAATTTTATTAGAGGATATTTAATTTTTCTCTACAAATATTTGATTTGATAAATATTATTTTGCAGGATGAATGGTTGGGATATAGCAAGTATTGTATTGACCGCCATATTTCATTTGCTAATATCTTTGTGCATCCACGTAATAAAAGAAAACCTATGGTGCATGGCTTTAAGGGGAAAGAAAGACAATCGAAGTTGAGGTCCCATCTTCCAGCAAAGACCATTCACAACAACAATCCAATCTCCA
Organism: Urtica dioica subsp. dioica; assembly: GCF_054948205.1. NCBI lineage: Eukaryota > Viridiplantae > Streptophyta > Magnoliopsida > Rosales > Urticaceae > Urtica > Urtica dioica. The sequence continues at coordinate 4,059,254 of NC_142761.1, forward strand.
ATCTCTCATTGCCACGTGTAAATGACTTCCAAAGCAACCAATTCGTGCATGACACATGGCGACATATGACAAAGAAATAGCTCACCTTTTCTTCACGTGGGGGATTCACTATCAGCTCCAAATAGTACTCATTTAATTCTGAGAATCACCATGTAACTAATATTTAGTTTCTTATTTATTTTAGTTTCTTTTTATTTTGCTATCTTTAAAACATTATAAATAAGAGATTTTGGCTTTGTTTTTGGACATCATATATTTTATATATTCTGAAAATTAGTTAAATAGTATAAGTCTGTACTCTCTCATATTTTCTCTATAAATTTGTGAGAATGAATTGTATTTTGGGCTAAGTTTCTAATAAGGCTAAAGGGGCTCTCGATTGCGTAAGTTTATCTAACCAATTATGGTTCCACTTGTTCCGATTTAATGTTTTATTTTATTTATTAATCAAATTCTTTCTCTTTTATCATAAAATTATACTCTTTTATTTTTTTTTATATAAATTTAGTCATGCTTGATTTATGTGATTTTTAAAGAGTATCAATTTCGTATAACACTTATTTTGTAGCTTTTTTTATTACAATTTTGTCGATTAGATATTGTAAGTTTCGAGATTGCTTATAAAATTGGTGAAAAGAGAATATTATTTTGCTAGCTAATTCTTTATTGCGTTATAATCACTTTGATATATCGTCGATTTAGCATAGTTAATCGAATTTTATTCACGGCTTTAATTGAAAGAGTTTGTTCTTAAATAAATACATGAGTTTTATTGGTTGATCTTAACGTTGATTTTTCGATTATTTGTTTAGGATGTGAAACTTGTAATTGAGTTATAAGTGTGAAACCGTAGTAGTAATTGGTAAACTGAACAATTGAGTAACCCGACGCCTTGTGTTTTCCTCTCATTGATTTTATAACCCTTTTAATCTAAAAAATAATTTTTTTCATATTTTAATTTTCATTTTTAGTTTTTGTCTGCTCGTGGATACGATTCCGTTTTCTTTGTGTTATCAACGATGACTTAGTAATTGCATAATTTGAGCGTGATCACAATAATCCTTTGAAATGTGACAGATGGCCCTACATATTTTATCCTTTGAAATGTGACAGATGGCCCTACATATTTTAAAGTTTAGATATAGTGCTGTCATCTCCATATTAATTTTTCCATCTAAATTATGTTGGTTTGCTCAGAGTTATCAGCAAAAATTGTCGGCAGAAGTATTACAGGCGGTCATGATTCAAAGATATACCACTATAATTTTAGCTTAGTATCCGGAAAGTTCACTGACGTACTATGTCGTCGCTGTTTCTTCATCCCTGAAAATAGTCCAAATAAATCAACAGTGACAATTTTGTGATAATTCAATGTTTTGTAATAAATATAATAAACTCAGTTCCATTAATATATTTTATTTCCTAATTCCGATTTACTAACATTTTTTCATCTATTTACTAGATATAATTGACCGTAAAAAAAAACTACTTTTTATGATTGATATATTTTATAAGAAATGAGAGTAGGTATTATTAGGTCATGATTTCATGATTGCTTGGCCTCGTCTTTTTCATAATTGATTGGATTGCTGATGTCAGCAATGCCGACATCGGCTGACGTGAATTGAGGCACGGAGAACAAAAAAATGGTTGTGTTTGTTATAGTTTATTAAGTTTGCTTTTATTTTATTTTTCTACAAGTTAAATCATATTTAAATGTTTCATAATTTTTTTTAAAATTAAAAAGTGATTTTGAATATTTTAACTAAAAATTTAAAAGCTACAACGTATGATTGATATATTTTATAATGAGAGTAGGTATTATTAAGTCATGATTGCTTGGCCTCGTTTTTTTTCAATTAGACTACATATGTGATCTTATATGTGAGATTCATAATTCATTGGATTGCCGACGTCAGCAATGCCGACATGAGCCGGCGTGAATTGAGGCACCGAGAACAAAACAATGATTGTGTTTGTCATTGTTTATTAAGCTTGTTTTTAGCGTATTCTAAAGGGTCCATTAGGAAAATATCCAACTTAAACGTTTGATATTTCTAAATAGCTAACGTAGGAATATCAAACGTTTGGTAAATTTTAGGTAAATAATCATTTCATGTATTTACAGACGTAAATCTTAGATAAATAGTCACCTCCATATATTAGGTCACGTCATTATTTACAACTATTTACCTAAGATTTACCGAACGTTGCTATTTAGCAATGTCAAACATTTAAATTGGCTATTTTCCTAATTTTCTATTTTCTAAAAGCTAATTCATATTTAAATGTTTAATAAATTTACCTTTTTTAAAAGATGAAAAGTATTTTTGAATATTTTAACTTAAAATTCAAAAGCTACACGTAACTTTTGCTTTTGACTTTGACTATCTCTTTTCTAAGTCATTTATCCTCTTATTTTAACTTTTAATATTTGTATCTTTATATTCTTTTATCAAATAATTTTTTTGATATGATAAAAAATTATAATTTATTTCTACAATCTATAGACACACACATTAATTATATTTTATCAAAATTTAAATCTGTTTTTGCTAACAGCTGTTATTTTATAATAGTTTACCAAACACTTATTGCTTTTAAAAACAACAGTTTTTTCTTATTGTAAATTTAAAAATATTTTTTAAAGCAAAACTAAGCTAAACAGAGCCAATGTTAATCCTGGAAGAATTTAATATAATTCAATTCATTTTCTCTTTGCCTGAGTAACCAAAAAAAAAAAAAAAACCCCCATTAATGGCAGTATGTTATTTATAGCAAGAAATAAACATGGGCATTTGGTAGAAAACGGAAATCCATTACCATTATGCACAGAATTCCGGCTTGACTAAAAAGAATTATTCCTTCCAGTGCTGACCAGAATTCCACTGACAATGGTACGGAAATTTCCATTCCATAGGCGGAAATTTTTACTTCCATACATAACAAAAAATAATTAAAATCAATACAATTTCAAAAGATAAAATGTAGTATTTTTTTTTAAATGATGACTAAAATGTAAAATTAAGAAATAAAGAATAATGTATTGATATTGGGACATTTTTTTAATTTAAACTATATACCCAATTTATATTGTGAGATATATAATATAAAATACATATGAAAATATTTATGAAAAATACTGAAAAATATTTATGAAAAATACGTATGAAAAATATATAATATAAATGAATACTTGAAAATATTTTATGAGAATTTGAGTAGTATAAGATTGTATTGTGAGATGTGAAAAAATGTTATGAATGAGGATGGTGTTTATAGGAGAATGGAAAAGAGGGGTTATTTATAAATATATATATATATATATATATATATATATATATATATATATATATATATTTAAAACTTGCGAGACGACCGGAAGGAATGACTTCCGCGCCATTTCATCGCCTTCCGCTAGACGTACGGAAGTACTTCCTTCGGTTTGCCATCAACGACGGAAGGTATCCTTCCCAGGGCCGGCCCAACGAATAACGAGGCCTTAGGCGAAAACTAAAAATTTGACCTTTTTAATAAATTAATAAATATTAGAAGAACAAAAATATAAAATTTTCAACCATAATTATTATTAATAAGATCAAAAATTATATAATGACCTTAATAAATTACAAAAAAATTAAAATAAAACCGATTCATCTAGAGAACTTGTTTGCCTACCAAAAACCCGTAACATGTTTTTTTTTTCTTTTCAAAATCAATGTTAAAAATAAATGCATAAAAAAAGAACAATTTTTATATGTACACACATTTTTCCAAAACTCTTCTAAAATAAATGATAGACCATTTTATAGGGTTTGTTTTACAAATAATGTGACGACCCGACTTTTCAGACCGTCTTACTTATCTTACTTTTTATAACCTTAGACAATTTGAGGTAAATTTTTTTTTTTAAAACATAACTTAAAATATAAAGTTTGAAAACTTGTGACCTAAAAAATAAATTTTTCATTTAAAAACTTGATGAACGAAAACAACCAAAAATCAAAGTTGCGTAATCAAAATATAAACCAAAAATACCTTTGTAAATAAATACCATAAATAAAGTCGTAACCTTTAACGGAAATGAAAAGCATAACTTAAACCATGAAAAATAAAACCTTGGTTTTGGATTATTGAAAAACTGAAAGCAAAGCGGAAGTCTTTTATTTTCGAAAACGGCAACCATAACCCAACCCTCTCGCCATCGACGCCGTTGATCCACCCTCCTCACTTGCTCATAGGTTGTTTACCTACAACACTGACAGATATACATAAGTGAACTAACGCTCAGCGAGAACAACTATACTCACAAAACAAGAGCAATAAATATGCATAACCAGTTATTAGTATTTCACTTCCTAAATGGTGACACATGATATCAAATAGTAAAGTCTTGACATTTTTTTATTCGGGGTCCCCTAGAGTAGTCCTACCAATTTCAGTGTACAATTTGGTAACGAACTATAGGGCTGCAACCTCCCATAGAACGTTCCATCTGTCTGATAAACTTGTGAGGAAATTCTCTAGGTGAGCCCTTGATTCGGCTCGAGAAGATCCTCTAGTTACCTCCTTGGATCGAGGCGGTACGACCCTCTTATTTACTTGATAATCTTATTACTTGATTACGTCAAATGCAAGAATAACACAAGTTATTGACTTACTTGATAACATCCTTAGAATAAGAACATATTGTAGATATCATGCCTAATTGAATCATAACACATCATAAACACATGAATCATAACATATCATCATATCACAAATATCAAAACAATCAACATATAAAGTCACATAACACAACTAAAACAGATCGCATAGTCACTAATTTTTATTTTCGAACAAATCCGTGTTGTAGTGAGATTATGCTCACCTAGATAACAGAAGTTACGATCGTAGACCTTCGAAGGAATTGGACGCTCTAAAAAGCTTGGAACCTAAACGGGATAAAATACTACCGGGAACAGCTGAGAAAAGGATTCAAGACATACTTTTGGTTCTGGAAATTTTCAGAAACGACTTCCAAAGTGAAATTACCAAAATACCATTGGCTATAAGGGTTTCGGTGAAAAACTAAAACTCTGAGAAAACTTCTGTGAAACTTCTAGTATGAATAAAACATAATTTTGATCACTTTTTGTAAAGGGAACACGGCCAAAATAACTTTTTAACTATTTATTAAAAATAAAAGAAGTGTTAAAATCTAACTTTAAAATTTTTGCCTAAAACTGTCTGCGCACCGTTTTTAAAATAATCAGAAAATATTCTGTATTTCATAAAAATATGTGTCGATTAAAGATAGAAGACATTTAAACCTAACTTTTCCAAAAATAATCAACGCAAAACCAAAATTTTTGAATCCACAGTAAACGTTTAAAGCCTGAAAATCGTGAATAGGTCTCAGGTCTACGCACTGATTTGAAAATAATTGGAAAATATTCTGTATTTCATAAAAATATTTTTTGATTAAAGATTTAAATAGAAGACATTTAAACCTAACTTTTCCAAAAAGAATCAATGCAAAACCATACTTTTTGAAACCAGGGCAAGCGTTTTAAGAAACTGTTTCAAGGAATCCGAACCAGATAAAAAAGAAAACATACCTATTTAGAACTACGAATTTCCAAATAAAGAGAGGAATGATGTAGGGAGAGCAGAGAAGAAGCGTGAATAAAAAGATGGGATGTTTATATATAAAGCTTGATTAAACCTTAAAAGCCCAATACCCTAATTCTACTTCTATTCTTAAAAAATAATAATAATTATTATTATTATTATTATAATAAAACATACACGCTCGTAACTCATATATATATAAGTAACTTATATATATAAAAAACGTTAAATAAAGTAATATGTATATATATACTATTTATATATATATGTTATATATATATATAAAGTATGTACATATAACTTATTTATAATATATAACTTATACATATTACATAACTTATATATATTATATCTATATTTTGTAATCTAAAGAGTATATTAAATTCAAAAAATACCCTAAAGCATACATAAAAGAAAAACTTCAAAAACTACCACATAAAAAAAAATCATTCAATACTACTTTACTAAAAAAAAAAAAAAAAGTTACTCGAACACAAATATTTTAGTCTTTTAATTAAGCTTGAAAATTTGGGATTTCACAAATAAATCACCTAAAGTCTGAATAAGTGTACAAAGTATGGATATATATACTTGGTGTTTAAAGAAATTTATGAAAGCCAAATTGTGCTTTTGTTTTAATTCATTCCGTTCATATTCTGGGGGTCTCTATTTTTGGGCCTCTGTATAGTGGGCTTTGCATTCTCTCTATTCCACCTTTTATAAAAAAAAATAAAAAATAAAACGTGATTTGTATAATGATGGGCCTTTTATTTTATTTTATATGAGGCCTTTGTAGTATTGTTATTTTTACTCTGAAATAGGCCTTAATTTTGTTCAAAAATATGAGGCCCTAGGCCATCGCCTAGTTGGCCTAAGGTTTGGGCCGGACCTGATCCTTCCACATGTAAGTAGCGACCGGAAGGAACCGGAATTTCGGTGTCCTTCCGGTCCATATGCCCAGGTTTAGCAAGACGCAGTGAAACCCACAAACCCACGTTCAACAGAAGAACACTAACACACAACTTCCCAATGTGCTCATGTGCACAATCTAATAACTAACCACCGTGCAACACTAAAAAACTAATTCCCCTATCTTTTTTTCTTGACTAACTCCACTACACACAAACACATAGACTAATTTCACAACGCAACATAACGATTACATTTTTTCTTTTTATTTTGACAAAGTCTAAATTAAAATCAGGACCGTGCCTGAATCGGATATCTGGGCTCATTTACGGAGTCGATCCGGACTTGAATTTCGGGTGGTGGGCTTGTACTTTTAATTTTGGACTCGTTATGGGGCCGACGGCCCAAATCTTGCATCCACTTCCTGTGAAATCCCAAAAATCTAATCTATTAATAATTTAAAATTTTCATATTTAGTTTTGAAAATTTAATTTGAGATATGTAAAATGCATTAGAATTTTCTATAATTTTTAATTGAATTTAATCTAAAGAAAATTGTGTGGAGTTTATTAATATATATATTATTGATACGTGTATATAATAAAAATAAAACCTCTTAGAATATATATACATATATGATATATATTTTAATAATATAAATGTGAGATATGTTATATGTGTACAATAAATATAATGGTTTGACTTTAAAGTAGTATATGCATATATAATATATTATGGACAATATGGTATATTTTTATAGACTTGTTTTTTTTTTATTCGTTAGTAATGCGTAATATATACATATACATATATACATATATATATATATATATAGTAAGTGGTAATTGGACGTGGGTATGTGTTTACATAATAATAATAATAATAATAATAATAATAATAATAATAATAATAAATATATTAGCAGTAGGAGTAAGAATAGGTTTGAGCTTTTAACGTTTAAATAGGTATGTATTTATTCTATCTAGTTCGGATTCAATAAAAATCGTTATCGTTATTTTGCATCGATTCTTTTTTAAAAAGCTAGGTTTAAGTGTCTTCTATCTAAATCCTTAATCGGATAATATGTTTATAAAATACATAATATTTTCCGATTATTCTAAAAATAGTACGCAGATCTGTAAAACAGTTTCTCGTCAATTTTCAAAACCGTTTTAAAACGCTTAGTATGGATTGTTCGTTAATTCTTTTAACCCGATTATTTTTGTAAAATTTTATTTTAGTATGTCTCATGTTCAAATCAATTATTTTTATGATTTTAGAATGAATTATTATTTTTAAAAGTTCGTTTCAAAATGCGGGTGCATATCTGATTGTTTAGTAAACCCTAAATTTTTATGATTTGTTAATTTTTTTTTGTTTCTCAAATTTTCAAACGGAATCTGACTTTGTCGATTCAAAACTTTGTGTTCAAAATAAAATTTCCTATTTACTGGAATATTTGTAGATTTTTCCGCAGCAATTTATTTTTTGTCTTTTACCCGAGGGTTAGGGGTATTATTGTAATTTTTTACGCTAGACCCGTTTCTGAATTTTTCCAGCGACCCTCTTCAGTTCTAAGAATAATTTCCAGTGAGTATTGAATTAAATTCTTTCTTTGTCCGATTAGGTCCCGAGTCGTCTAGTATTCCCGACCCACCCACGATCAACGATCGTATTCTCCAAAGCAAAGGTGAGAATAATCTCATTGCAATATAGATTAGTTCAAAAATAAATTTGATCAACATATTATTTATGAGTCTTCTATGTAGTTTTATATACTTAAGTATGCGTTTTACTATCTCATGGCGTGTTTGTTCTTTTGTGGTTTGATATTTGACTGACCTATGATTTGCAAGTTATGTGTTGATGCTATTTATTAGATGTAATTTAAAATAGTGATTCATGTCTGGTAAGCTATGTGATGTTAAATTAAAGTGGATTTGAGAATGTACATGTTTTATTATTTAGTCATGTTATTGTATAAGCATATGTATGAAAGTTTTATTTACATGTCATATCTGTATATAACGTAATTCTCAAAGTGAAAAGATAAATATAAGCAAGGGAGTCGTACCGCCTCGCGAGATTTTAAGGAGAAGTTTTCCCGGGCCGAGGCTCAAATGGGGAAATTTTTTGGGCCGAGGCCCTAATATGTTTATTAGATAGAGCGAAGTGTGGGACCTTGCAACCCCTCTTCACCTCTAAAGTGCGCACTAAAATAGGTACGACTACCCTAGGCCCGAACTAAATGTTGATAAAATCAAGAAAAGAAATGTCAAGTCACTGATTAGTTTTAGTACTTGCAAGGACCGTTAGGATTCTCTATTGCTCGGAAGACGGAGCAGCATGATGAGCATCTTGCACTGGGGCATCAGCGACAACTCTGCCTCTTCCTCTACCTCGGCCTCGTGGCCTTCCTCTACCTCGTCCACGAGCAGCTTGAACGTTTTCCATCTAAGTAAAAAAAATAAGACTAAGATATAAACAAAAAAATAAAAGTACTAACTTACTTGAGTAGGGGGAAGCCGTGCGATCGAAAAGCGAAGGGGGTCATAGGTTTGTTGCTCTGATACCAAGTTGTTGTGGCTGATGATCTTTTCGAAAGGTTCAGGAGGATGAGAGCCCCAGATTTTGAAGGATCGATTGATCATTTAGTAGCTGATGAGTGGATGTCAAAGATGAAGAAGATCTTCAACTTCATAAATATCTCAAAAATTGAGAATGTGATATGCGCCCTTTTGTTTTGAAAAAAGATGTGCTCTATTGGTGGGAGACAGTAGCCACTAAAAGAGACACACGTGCTATATCGTGGGATGACTTTGTTGAGGAGTTCAATAAGAAGTATTTCAACATGTGCGCGATAAAAACTCAACAAAAAGATTTTACAGAGTTAAAGTAAGGCACGATGACTGTGACTGAAGTTGTGAGGAAGTTCAACCAGCTGGCAAGATTATGCCATCACCTGGTTCCTACCGAGTTAGAAAGAGTTCGAAGGATGATGGGAATGTTTCGACCGGAACTGGCTCTAGCTATTGATACTGGAAGTCATCCACCATCCACTGTTGTTGCAGAGTGTCTCAAACGTGCAATGCGTGCTGAATACCATTTGGTTCAAGTGAAGGAGGAGCGAGACCATTACATCAAGGCACAGAAGGAAGAGAAGACTTAAAGTAGAGGAATATGCAATAATAAGAAGTCTGACCAGCCTGCCTTCAACAACCAAGTCGGCAAGACGCAATATCTCGAGAATGAAAACGGGACAAAGATGAGCCATCCTGAAAATAGTGGTAATGTCAATTACAAAGTCAGGACGGAAAATGGGTCATTTCCAAAGTGCAACATATGTGAGAGGATGCACCCAGGATAATGTAAGACGGGCAGTATACTGTATTACAAGTATGGTCAGCCAATGCACTTCCTTAAAGATTGTCCGAAGCAAATCTTTGAGCAGAGCAGTAAGAATGGGCCACTCAACTTCATTCAAGCTGAAATTGAAGGGCCACAGTTTTTCAGGGCCAACTAGAAGCACCACCAGCAACTCACACACCACCGCCACCTCAAGGTCGCATCTACGCCTACACCAATGTCGATGCCCTAGCCAGCACCTCGGATGTAGTAGCAGGTCTGTTATGATGCCTTTGTATTGTTTGTTTGATGCTACTCACTCCTTTTTTTGTTGGAGCTGGAAAAAAAATTAGGCTATAGTCCTAGAGAAAACTAGAAAAGTTTTATGCACTGCCTTACCGTCCAGTAATGCTTTATTATTATCATCGTACTACTTAAAAAAATACCAATAATAATTAGTGGTCAGAGCTAAGGATCGATTTCATCATCTTGGAGATTAAAGATTTCAATGAGTTTTTTTTAAAGAGACTTAGTATTTCCAATTACGAGTTTTTATTGTTTTTCTCAATTTTCTTGTTAATTTTCAAGACGGAAATTCTAATAAGTAGATGAGATTGTGAAATCCCAAATTTTAAGCTTAATTAAAACGCTAAAATATTTGTGTTCGAGTGACGTTAGTAATTTTTTCTAGTTAAGTTGTAGTGAATGATTTATTTACGTTGTAGTTTTTGAAGTCTTAGTTTTTATGTTTGCTTTGGCGTGTTTTTTAATTTTAATATACTCTTTAGCATACAAATTATGGATATATATTGTATATAAATTATATATTATAACTAAGTTATGTATATATATGTTATATACATATATATATATATATATTATATGATTATATATCCTTAATTAATTTATTTGTACGTATATATATGAGTAGAAGTAAGGTTAAGTTTGGGCTTTTAGGGTTTGTGCTTTTAGGCTTTAATATAACATTCAATTTTTTTTAACGCTTTCTCTCAGTCATCTCTCTTCCGTTTCTTTTTTTCTTTGAAAATTCGTATCCCTAGATAGACAACTCAATCCTTGAAAAAAAATAAGTATGTATTTCTTCTATCTAGTTCGGATTCAATAAAAATAACTTCTTAAAACGCTTATTGTGGTTTCAAAAATCGTTATTTTGCATTGATTCTTTTTGGAAAAGTTAAGTTTAAATGTCTTCTATCTAAATCATTAATCGAAAAATGTTTTTATGATACACTGAATATTTTACGATTCTTTTAAAATCAATGACCAGACCTGATTCGCTGGTCTGACCTATTTCCGATTTTCAGACTTTAAAACGTTTACTGTGGATTCAAAAATTATTATTTTGCGTTGATTCTTTTTTAAAACTCTCTAGTTTTACATGTCTTATTTTTAAAAAAGTCATCGAAAAATATTTTCATGCTATACATAATGTTTTTTTGATTATTTTACGATCGGTCCGTAGGCCAGTTTTTCACAAGTTTTTAAAGTAAGATGTTATACTTGTTTTATTATTAATAAATAGTTCTGATTTTCTTTTGGCCCTGGTGCCTTCACAAAAAGTTCTCAAAATCATGTTTTATAGTTACTGGAATTTTTACAAAAGTTATGCCAGAGTTTTAGTTTTTCCCTGAAACCCTAATAGCCAAGGTATTTTCGTAATTTCACTTCGAATCTCGTTCGAAAAATTTCCAGAACCTAAAGTATGTCTTGAATCCTTTCCTTAGCTGATCACCGATAGCATTTTATCCCAATTAGGTTCTGAGTCGTTTTGAGCGTCCATTTCCTTCGACGATCTATCCAAGTGAGAATAATCTCACTACAACACAGATTAGTTCAAAATTAAAATGATGATTTGTAATTCATGTTATAGTTTGTTTAAAGCTTTATATGTTTGGGTAGGTTTTTCTTTATTTGATTGTGCGATTGATTATAGTATTGAATTTATGTTTAGTCAACTATGCAGTGTTAAGTTAAAGTAGATTTGAGAATGTACATGTTTTATATTTTTTTTAGTCATGTATTGTTGAACATATGTTTGAAAGTTTCTATGTACATGTCAAATCAGTATGTAACGTAATTTTTAAAAGTGAAAAGATAAAGATAAGTAAGGGAGTCGTATCGCCTCGAGAGGTATTAAGGAGAAGTTTCCCGGGTCGAGGCTCAAATGGGGATATTTCTCGGGTCGAGGCCCTAATAAGTTAGAGATAAAGCGAAGTGTGAGACTTTATAACCCTCATGTCTTCGTATCTAAAGTATACATTGAAATTGGTACGACTACCCTAGGGGCACCCCGAACTAAATGTTGATAGAATCAAGAAAAGAAAGGTCAAGTCACCGATTAGTTTTAAAATACTAATAATCGGTTCATGCATTGCATTACTTTTTATTTTGTGAGCTTTATATTATTCTCGCTGAGCGTAAGCTCATTTCTTCGAGAAAAAAATATATGTCTGTGTTGTAGGTAACAACTTGCAAGGAACTGAGCATGGTGGACTAGCGGCGTCGATTGCGAGAGGGTTGGTTTATGTTTTTCATTTACAGAATAAGTCTTCCGCTACAAGTCTTTAAGAAATAAATTTTAAAGTTTTTATTTTTAATTATTTCAAAGTTACGAAGTTTCAAAGAGTTTTCTAATTTGGTTGAGATTTAGATTATGGATTATATTTTAGTATGTTTGCTGCTATGTTTTGTTTCAAATTTGTATTTTCAATTTTGGTTAAGTACTATCAAATGTTTGATATGCAATCTTCATATTTTTCTTAAATGCTTTTGTTTCTTTTTAAGATCTTTAAAATTTTGGTTCGTCTTGATTCGATGTGTTTTGAAAAAAAAAAATTCCTCCAAGTTTTCTAAAGAATTTTCTAAAATTTTAAAAAGTAAGATAAGTAAGACGGTCCGAAAAGTCGGGTCGTCACACCTAGAACAAAATTATGTTGTAATTCTACATTGATGAAGCTACGGTTTAGCCTTTCTAATTAAGGAAAAAGTGAAGTGAACAAGAAAAATACATGTATATTGATGTTGACATCACAGATCTGAGCCAAGTAAAATTCCTCAGTATCAACACATGCAAAGCACACCTCATTGATTTCACACATTACAATATCATTATAACATGTTACGTACACTGAGGAATAAAATATGGAAGATGGGTTCGTAGCGACATTTTGTTGAAAAATGAGAGTGCAAGAAGAGATCATAGCATGAAGCAATGGACTGAGGCAATCGACGGTGGTGAGAGTTCACGCAAGTGAAAAGGAGGCGAAGAAAGTCAACGTTGACATCAAAGTCTCGAAGGAGGACGAGGGACCAATCAGTGCAAAGCTTGGAACCGCGCGAGAAGGGAAACAAGCCCACACGCAAGTTGTGAAGCTCTGGCTGTGCTCAAACGCTTACGTCCACTCTTCTTCACTCCTCCGCCCCAATTTTTTTTTTTTTTTTTTGTAGTTGAATGAAGAAATAATGATAGGATTGTTCAGAAGAAATGAGATGAAGGTTCTAGGAAAAAAATTAAGGGTAAAATAGTCCTTTCACATGGGATTCACTAGTAAAAGTGTCCTAAATTATACTTCGATAGTTTTTGGTCAAAAACATCAAAAATACTATTAGATAAGGCTATTTCCCTTAGATATTCAAGTATATTAATGAAAGAATGTTAAAAAAAAAAAAAAAGTTATACCGTGTGATACAGTACCCACGCCAAATATAAGGGATACTGTATCACACGGTATAAATGCCGTGCACTATACAGTGTGGTTGGAGGAATATTCACACCATATTTGAAGTTATACCGTGCCATCGGAGATGATCTTAAAAAGTGCAAATTTCCAAAATTTGGTAGTTTAATTACTCAATTAATTGTTTATAAAAAGTGCAGTTTGGATGCTACGTAAGAGTCACGTCTAAACTTACTACTGAAAAAAATTAGAGGGCAATACATGAGCACAGTATATAAATATTTTTTAACATAAAAATTAAAAAATAAAATCACATCCTAAATTTAAAATTAAAAAAAAATTAATTTAAAAATCGAAATTTGCAGTCTAATGAGTAACAAAACATAACAAGCATCTAAAAAAACAAATCCGAACTCAAAACAACTACTCATAACAAGTCAAGAACTCAAAACTTGAACATATTATACCCAAAAAAAAAAAAAAATCAACATCAAACAATATATATAAAAAAAGCTATGAAAAACTCACCGCAGCGGTGGGAGGAGAAACCCGAGAAAACGGTTGAATGTGATAGAGCCCTAAACAATCCAAGCACACATTTCATCAACAAAACAAAATAAAATTTATTTACTAAATAAACAAAAATTGTCGGCAGAGATATTGAAGGTAACTAAATTAGTATATTGAGGTCTTGATTGAAAAAGATATCACTGTAATTAAGAACAAAAACTTCTGGTGACGCCTTACAGTGTCGGGGAAAGTCCTTATGTCGCCGCTGTTTCTTAGTCCAAATTATAAATCAACAGTGACCAATTTTGAAGTCGCAAAAACTGAATTTCATTATTTATATTTTATTTCCTAATTATTCCAATTTCATTTACCTACACTTTTGGTTTATTTATTAGGTATAATTACAAATGACACTAAAAAAGAAACTACTTGATTTTAAATGATTTGTATATACTATAACACATGAGTGTAGGTATTATTAGGTGATCTCCTAAGTAAGATTCATAAATTCTTGGCCTAATCAAACTTGGGGAAAAGAAAAAAAAAAGCAATAATCAAAGTGAATACATAACATTTAGGATTGGTTGGTGTATGATCATCATAGGGGGATATTTTATTGAACATATATTTAGTTATTGGTTCACTTTTATTTAGGTTATTGGTCATATTTTGGTGTCTTTTTTTTTCTTTTTCTTTTTTTTTTTTTTTGGAGAAACGTCAGATTAAGATATCATAAGTTTTCAGAAACATGATGTGATTTGTGTTATTAATTGAATGTGATTTGTAGATTCAACTAATTTTTTTTTTCTTCATAATAATAGCAGTAATCATAGGGTAAGAGATACATAATTTATTTTCTGAAGAGTCTCTGGTTTGAATCGTTGACTTGCACTAGGAGTTTGCTCTCAGCAACATGTGCCGAGTTAGAAGAAAAACGTTGACAGGTTATCGATTCCGTGATCTGTGTCACTGTGAACGATCCATATGTTATGAAAATGGATATGAATGGACACAGGTTCAATGGTCTCAAGTTCAGCCTTGAAATTTAGGATCAGCTGCTTTTTTTTTTTCTTTTTTTCCCCACTTATCACAATTCCCTATTTGGTGAAGAACATCGTGTGTTGATTCAAGGCTCGATTTTAGTTGTTGCGTTATTAGATTGAGTTTACGGGGATTTTGATGGGAGCTTCCACAAGGCTTTGGAATTGGATAAAGATCTCTCTGCTGCGTTACTCGGACCTCGATCCCAAAGGTATTGATTTTTTTCTTGGCTCTATATATATAATTTTTTTTTTCCTACTTAAGGTCAAAGAATGGGTTCCTATTTTCGTGTTTTTTATCGTTGCAGATGGTCGGCTTATGTGGTCGACGGGAAGATCAAAACTCTTAACGTCAAGGAATCACCGTCTGACTTTAAGATGACCGATGTCGATGTTATTTTGGGTCAGCTTGGCTTGTTTTTAGGGATTCTTTCTTCAGCTTTATCAGACTCATGAGTAAAGCCAATGGTTTTTCCCGGTTCTGATCGGTCTGATCCTAATTCAGTCAAGGCGTGAGAGGCCCTATTCGCGATCCACTATGAATAATCACCAACTCCGGTGAGAGTACACCAAACTCCGGTAACAAGATCAAGCTTTGAACAATCGCCGAGCAATAACAACTCCCAATCACTCTTTGTTCTCTTGTTTCTCTCTCTGATTGGGATTTACAATTCAGGAATAGGATAGATCAGTTAGAACGGCTCAAAGGCCCTTAAACACAAACTAAGGCTCTCCGATAAGACAACCTTGCTTACCGCAGCAAATGGGCGAGGTGCGAGTTGGTGGAAAATGGCGATTATCAAGCACATTGTGTCGATTTTTTTTTTTTTTAGAGGTTTAGCCTAATTATCAAGCTATGCACCATAAGGATTGTTATCACTCTAGTTGTCTTAAGAAACTGGGATGTGAAGTAGCTAGATGTTAATATCGCTTTCATGAATGCATTACTAACAGAAGATGTGTGCATGGCATTAACCTTGTTTAAGCGGCCTCAAATTTGGCATTACCTATGTGAGGTTTCAACTTTCAACAATTCCAAACTTGACACTTCCATTGTTTATCGAGGCTCTTCTAAAGTGGAGAGACCGTAGGCAACTTTCAAAGTTGCCCACTATTGAAGTTTTTTTTTTTTTTTTTTTTTGGGTTAAAAGTTGCTAACTAGTGATGTGGAGGGATATTTTATAAAATATGTGTCAAAGTGGGATATTTAGCATTGGAGTTCTTAGAATAAAGTCCACCTCAGCTAATAACTCAGCTAATGCAAAAGCAGACACCGGCTAACTAACCCTGATCGTACATTCTTACGCAGTTAGACTAATTCATCGTATTAAGCTAACCTGTAAGGTAAAAAAAAAACAACTCAGTCAATGAAAAATGATCCAGTGCGATTTTCTCTATGAAATCTCCCAAAACAATTTCGTTCGTCTTTCTACACTAAATGTGACACACTCAATAGTGTCTTTTATTCTTAGTTTTAATTTTTGGAAAATTTGTCAATTCTTTTACTTTTCCGAAAAGCTGTAAATTGTCGAAATAAATCTCTTTCGATATTTTTAATTTCTCTAAAGTTTTCGTCCAACGTTTCTATCCACTTCTGTCAAATGAACCAATTCGGTGGCTTTCATTTCAAATAACAAATAACCTGCGAAATTTCAAAAAATAAAATAAAAATAAACGGGATTTTAAATTTCTCTAAAATTTCTGTTTCCGTTTCTATCGACAACTTACAGGTCTGTAACCGATCATCGATAGTCAATATTTCAATCATGAATCAGAACAAACTAGTTAATACATCATTCCGTACATAAAAATATATCGGTAAATAAAGTATTAAATATCAAGGCTAGTAAAAGGCAAACACAATGCAGGACGCATGTAAAAAAAAAAACCAACCAGTGGATTGGCCTCTCCAAAAGTTACATCACTTGCATTGCACTCTATTTTACTCCGCACCGATCACTGTTCAATCTGAGCAAAAAAAAAAAAAACGGAAAGTTTAGGAAGTCCCTCGATTAATGTTTTCAGGGTTTAGGGTTTATGAGAACCTGTGGCCGAGAAACTTCGACTCTTCCCGGGATAGTAATCACGGAACCCACTTCGTGAACTTTCGCACCGTTCTTGCCGAGAGACTGGATGAGAGCCGCATCCAAGACTCCTTTCCCTTTCGAGGAAGAGAGGCTCGCTGAGACGGTCGGGTCGGTTTTCTTCGAGGCGAGATCGAGCCGCTCCATCATCCTCGCCACTCCAGCGCTCACCTCTTTGCTGAGCTCTTTGACGGAGCTGTTACGAGCGAGAATCTTCTCCTTCAGCCCTTTGGTGCCTTTCGAGAAGGACTCCTTGTATCTATCGACAAGAGAGCGAGAGAGAGAGAGAGAGAGAGAGAGAGAGAGAGAGAGACAGAGAAGAACAATGAGTCGTGACGCAAGAGGGTAACCGTTTTTTTAGAGTATTTATCGAGTGTTTCCTATACCTTGCTGAAGCGGAGGACCACTTCGATTTGATTGAGTCGGAGAAAGTGAGGATCTCAGACGATGGGTTTGACCTCTGTGAACCAGCAGACGGTGACTGACTGTACAGAACCCTAACAATAAAGCAATGAAAAGTTCAGTAAACTGTACAGCAACAAATCTCGCCTCTCGAAAAAAGCAGAACCAGTGTCTCTAGCATCCAAATAAAGACTAACACATAAGGTGGTTCTGAATACAAATTACCCGCAATTCAAGAGGTGGTCCAATCTCTCTGATTAAACCAGTTTATTAAAAATATATCTGACAACACTTCTCATAACCCTACTGACTTATTTTAATTAATAAAAATGAAATTTAATAACAAAAAATTAGGAAAATAGCCAACTTAAACGTTTGACATTGCTAAATAGTCAACGTTTGGTAAATCTTAGGTAAATAGCTGTAAATAATGACGTGGCCTAATATATGGAGGTGGCTATTTATCTAATATTTACGTCTGTAAATGCATGAAAATGGCATTTACCAAACGTTGGCTATTTAGTAATATCAAATGCTTAAATTGGCTATTTTCCCAATGGACTATATTAGTTACCCATCTGAGTCTAACACATAACCACTATGCATTGTACTGAAAAAAGGGTTCATATTTAAAGTCCTGATTTGGGCATGTACCTGGGCTTGAAAGCAACTCGACTCTCGACGTCAATCGTGGGGATCGCAGGAAGCGATGGCTCACCGTTGAGAGAGGGTGGCGAGCCAGAAGAGAATGGCCTGGGGCTTGAATCACGACACCCGTTTGGTGGGGTTTCGTAATCTTGCTCGTCGGAATTCGCAGGGGAAGAGTGCAATAATTCATCGGGACGAAACAATCCGGAATTGCGATGCCTCTCTCTCCCCCGAAGCCGAGCTATGCTCGCCGCTGAAGCCAGATGCTGCATTATGCGGTCGTCGAGAACAAATTCATCCAAGGAATCCTAAAAAAATATATCATTACTCGTTAGTGGTCGATCGAGCCACACCACACACGTGTATTCATTCACACACAAGGAAAAAAAAACTCTCACATTGTCAGAGTTCCCATTTTCTCGGTAATAATGGATGTTTGGGGCGGCCCCCGAATCGGTATTTCTTGACCTTGAGCGCCTCTCCTTTTCCACCGCAGCTAGAAGCTCTTGGCTACGAGTATTATTCCATTAAAAAAAAATAGTTCAATACAGATCGATATAAAGCACGAAGTTGAACATTTACGCACAAGAATAAAAATTGCATACCTAGCCGGATCATTTAACGAAAGTGACTGCCAGCATATCGGGCATTCTTTGCTTCTTTGAGACCTGTAAGGTACAATATCACCTTCGATTACAATATGAACTTTTAAGACACTTCAATTGAGAGAGAAAACAAAATTTACTAAAAAATTACAGAATGCTCACCATTCGAGAATACAATGAAGATGATAGTCGTGTTTACAGTTGGTGATCTGAAACAAAGGAAAGGCATACAATGTTCATTAATTTTTATTAATACTACCATTACTAGTTATACGTTACAATCAACTCAACCAGATACGACAGAGAAAAAAAGACATTTCATTTCATTATCAAGCATAAGTCTTCTTCTTCGACAAACGATTCAATCACCACAGAAAGAGACAAAATCCAGAACCAGAATTCACGATCCTCTCTACGCACAAAGCAGATCATGTGACGTCACTGTCGCTGCAACGCTTTAATCTTCGCCGGATGATCGGTAACAAAAGCATAAAGGATAGACAAATTTTAATTAAAAAAGACCTGAATTGCACGAAGCTCGTGAATTCAACTCGTAGCTCGGTTCAGTTACGGAAAGGCTAAAATAAAAACAATACGAGTCTAAAACCAAACCCCAATCGCTAATAATAAATCATATAAAAGAAGAAGAAGAATAATAATAATAAGACCATACAGTGGCTGGATCGTTGGAGTTGAAAAGCTCGAGGCAAATACTGCAACAGTCTTCTTGGAGGTCGTCGTCTCCGGAGGGAAACGCGATCGCCGTTGAAATCTCTGCAAAATCTGGTGTCGGAAGCGGTGATGATGATGAAGAAGAAGATGCGAAATTGGCCATTAGAGAGAGAGAGAGAGAGCAATGTGTATCTGTTAGAGATAAAGGGAATAGAGGAAGATACTTTGTGAAGATGAAGAAGAAGAAGAAAAGAACCCTAGGAAAAGTACAGAGAGGGAAAGATGAAGAAAGAAGAAGATGAAGAAGAAAGGTAAAGACAAGAGAGAGAGTTTCGTGTGAGTGTGTTAGAGAGAGAGAGAGAGAGAAGATTCTGTGTGAAAATGGTCAAAAGAAAGAAAAGGAGAGAAAAAATGAACTCACTAAAATTGTCCGATTCACACGCTCTTGTGACTTTGATAAAATCAACATCGATCTATTTTTCCTTTCTTTTTTTTTATCCACCAACAAAAAATAAAATGAAATCTTTGCAGATTTTCTTGCCCGTTGATTTCTTTTCCTGAAAAAAAAAACCCTAGGAAAATGTAGAATTTCCATTTTAATATATAAGAAAACGCTTTAATAGCATTTTTTTTTATAAAAAGAAATTCAATATGCATGGGATTTAATATGGATGAGAATCATTGGCTTTTATGTCATGAAACTTTACTCATAAGATTCAGGGACATTATGAAACAAAATAATTTATTTTTCTGATAAAAAAATAATTTATTTGAAAAAATAAAAGAGTGAAGATATTTAAATAGGGAAACTTGATAAATGAAGGTTAGCGAGAATCAAGGTTCTTTTATATATAGGAACTATCACGTTTGAAAATTAAAGTTCTTATTTTGCACTTAAGAAAAATCAAGGTTATAGATATTTGAAAGGTTCAAACCAAGGACTGAAATAACAATGGCAGATTTTGTATAAAAATTGAAAATTACGGTCATCGATGAAAATTGCGATAAAAAAATTGAAACATTGCGATAAAAATTGCGTTGATCAACGAAAATTAAGTTAAATCACGGAAATTACGAAAAAAATAACGTTACAATTTTTTTTTTCTTTTTATGTATAACAATTATGAGACATATTGTGTATTTTTCATTTTATAAAATATTGTTTTCGTTTTTTAATTTCTTAATCCCATGGTCAGCCTAAAAAAATGACATTTATGTTGGCTTTTATTCAGGGCAGTTCCCCACTTCCTTCATCTTCTAAAAAATGACACATATTAGAAGAAAAAAAAAATAGAAAAAACAAATTCTCGAAACAAAACACCGGACGAGAGAAATGGTGTTCCACGAATTTTCGAAGTTGTCACCGAAATATTATTTTTTTTGTACGAACATCGTCAACTTTCTGTCGGATCGGGTGATATGACGTAAAAACAACTCTCAATCCCTAATTTTAAAATCGAACTAAATTAACTAATAAATTCATACATCTCAAATTACGATTTTGATTCCTAGATTTCACGTTTGAATTAGTGATTTTTATTACTTTCGAATGTCAACTTTTAGCATTTCCTATGTCTGAGTTCTCTATGATGTTTGAAATTTCAGAGATTGTTATTTTTCATTTTAAATCAATTACATATGGGGGACTATAAAGCGCGAATAAATAAAAGTAAAATGAGGTTCACACACACACACATATATATATATATATATATATATATATATATAGTCGAAAAGTCAATAAAAAATATGTGTGGCACAATTATCTATTTTATAGTATAGTTTCGTCATTTTAATTAAACAAATGGTACAAAATAAAAAAAATTAAAATAAAAGTTAAACTCGACATTTCACTTAAACACATGGTATATATGTGTCATTTTCCCGCCCTTTAATGGGAGGCTTTAGAAAAACGACATAATTTATCATCTAATACTTGTCGTCTAAACCCTCCAAACGACAAGGCATTTTAGCAGGGGGTCCCAGGAGAAGTCCACAGTTATCTCTTCTGCTCTAATCTAACTTCCAAATCATCACTCACAGAAGCTTCATCAATGGCGGTTCTCTCACCTCCTCAGCTTCTCTCTCCTCTAACCTCCAAAACCCTAGTTATCCCTCTCCGCCTCCGACATCCCAACCTGAATCTCCTCTCCTCCACTCGCCGCCGTTCCCAGGCTCTCCGCTCCGCCCCCGAACTCTTGGCCTCTCCGCCGATCTCCGGCGACGAATCTGACCGCCGTAGCTCCGTCACTCTCCGGCGCCTCTGCCAAGACCACGTCCCCGAGCACATTTTGCAAAGGCAAGTCTCTTCTTTCTCAAGTAATTATAAAAAGCCAAATTTGTTCGGTTGAAGATTCGAATACGGTTGTTTCTGTTTTCAATCAGGATGGAAGAGATTGGGTTCACTATGCCGACGGATGTGCAGAAGGAAGCTTTGCCGACTCTGTTCTCTGGTCGCGATTGCGTTCTTCACGCTCAGGTCTAAAATCTCGCTGATTTTTCAAAGCTGAATTTGTTCTTCATTTCTGTTGAAATTATCAATCACGAACGTGTGTGAAAAAAAACCTTACTGAATTGTACCTCTAATTAGGCCTTTTGGTAAGAAAAACAAAATGCAATTTCCTTTGATATTTACTTGATGAATTTAGAGTAATGTCTAATTGAATTCATTGGTTGTGGTTTGTGTTGTAGACAGGTTCTGGGAAGACTCTGACATATTTGTTGCTGATATTTTCCGTTATTAACACTCAAAGGTCGACCGTTCAAGCTCTTATTGTGGTTCCCACTAGGGAACTTGGTATGCAAGTAAGAACATGAAGCCATTCTTGACTTATATTCCCACTTTTTGTCTATTCCTCAAGGTTTCTGAAAATTACATTCTTTAAAAGGGGAATATGCTTGTGGTTTAGGATAGTAACAGTGTAGTTTAAAGAATTTTTTTTTCCTTTTAGTTTGAGATTTGAAGTTTAGTGGGTGAATTTTATTCCTCTTATATGATAAGGTTACGAAAGTTGCTCGGACTTTGGCTGCGAAGCCGTCGGAAGGTGATTTGGAGCAGAAATCTTGTACGGTGATGGCTCTTTTAGACGGTGGAACGTTGAAAAGACATAAGAGCTGGCTAAAGGTTACATTCATGTTCTTGTTATTTCTTCTAATTTAGTTTTTGGTGGGTTTGAGAACGAAATGATTAACATGTGCTCTATCGTAATTTTCCATTTCAGGCAGAGCCTCCAACAATTTTGGTGGCGACCATCACTAGTCTGTGCCTAATGCTGAATAAGAAAATTTTCACTCTTGAATCACTGAAGATTCTTGTAATCGATGAGGTATGTAAAAATTGGATATGTTAAATATTATGGGACATTTCTGAGTTGTTCTTCAATTATCATAAGGTTGTGTACACTTCGTATATTCTATCCACTGATCAGGATCTGTAAAGAATATTTCGGGAGCTCTTTGATTGAACAAATGTAGATTTGGGTTAATCGAGACACCATTAGCTCTCCTGTTAAAATCCCGATCTAAATGCTCAATGCTTTTCTCTTATAGTCTCCCTATTCTATAGACTAATACAACTTCTAATTATTCTATATTTAGCCCTCAACTATTATTTTGTATCTAAGATCCTAACATATTCTTTTAAATAGATTCTAACAAACTATTTGTGCTTTAATTTTAAACAGGTTGATTTCATGTTCGGCTCTTCAAATCAAGTCAGCTCTCTCCGGAAGCTTCTGACATCCTACTCCACGATCGAAAATCGCCAGACAATTTTCGCTAGTGCGTCTATTCCTCATCACAGACGATTCGTACACGACTGTGCTCAGCAGAAATGGACCAAGGTTTGTATACTACATTTCTTAATTTAAAGTGTTTTGATATGACTTCAGGGAAACCAATAATTAATTTAGTTAACTGTTTAGGACCAGAATAAGTATGATTTAGAGGAGGAAATAAAATGATTTTGGTTTAGGTTTAGCCTTTAGGGAAAGTTAGGAGTCTACTGAATTTTCACTTGTCTTTTATTTTCGTATCGTTTACCCATGATTTATTAAGGTTTTTATCATATTTCCATTGAGATATTAGGGTTTCGTGTTTTAGGGTTTAGAATCTGGCTAAGGCTTTTGTTGCATATTGGGAGAGTTATGGGTCTCTCAAACACCTGGTTATCTTGTATTTTCTAATCGCGTATCGATGAAATTCGAAGTTTCTTATCATATGTCCATGAGGTATCAGAGTTTAGGGGTTAGACAGAGCTTGGTTAAGGCTTAGCCTTTGGGAGAGTTACAAGTCTCTCGAATACCTGGTCATCTTGTATTTTCTTGTCATTTATCAATCGAATCCGAAGGTCCTTATCATATTTCCATTGATATCAGATGGCAACAAATCTTAATATCTTACCTGTACATTTATGCCCTCTAGAGCGACGTTGTTCATGTCCATGTCAATCCGATTCAGCCGATGCCCTCATGCTTACATCATCGATTCGTTGTAAGTACTTACTCAAGTCTATGAATGAGAAGTTTCTTGAATGATTACTTCCTACCTATAGCTATACCCTTATTCATGTCGTCTTAACCAGGTATGCAACAAGAAAATGAGACACGAAACGTTGTTATCCTTATTACATTCCGATAATCCAGACTCGGGAATTATTTTTGTGGGCGAACAGGTTTGATTTCGATATTACCCTTGAGCTTTATCACTTAAGTTTTTCATTGTCCGAGTGGGCTGGCAATCTTTCTTAATGTTCAGTCCGAAAAGTCAAAAAAGGCCGGGAATGCACCGCCAACGACTCTGTTAATGGAGTTTTTGAAGGCCAACTATAATGGCGGTTCAGAAATCCTCCTCTTGGAAGAAGACATGAACTTCCATTCAAGGACGGCTTCGCTATCAGTAAGTAATCTACTATTGTGTTCTTTTTGTATATCAGTGCACTGATCCATTTCGATAGATCTCTTTAAAGATCTCTCGGGATAGAGTTATTGTAGTAATTAGTTGTTTGTCTAAGGGTGGTTTTATAATAATGATGGAATGCAAATTGTAAGAGAGTGATTGGATTTTAGGGTTGGGGCAATTGTAACAATTAGCGGATAGTTAATGGGTCGACATAAAATATTAGGGCTAAGTGGGTAAAAGTCCAATTTAAGGGTTGCTCTTAAATAAAATAGACACAGTCTTAAAACTTAAATAGATATCTAGTTTTTTTTTTTCGTTTAAAATTCGTATGCAGTTAATCTTCATCAACCACGGTTAATTTAAAGTATACCATGTATCAGAAATAGGTCTTCACCGCGGTGTCAAAATAATCTTCTCATCGAGATGATCGCATTGGTACCAAAAATTATTTAAAACTAGAGGTCTAGATCACAACTTATGTGTTTTCTCAGACTTTATGACGAGAAGGAATAGACATTTATTTTATTTATAAAAACTGTTGACTATTAACTTTAGAATGGGTTGATAATTGGACTTGTATCCAAATTTCTTCAAAATAATAATAAGTTGTATTAGTCTTTAACATAGAGTTACAAGCTTTTACTTGAAAGTTTTGAAATTTGTTCCATTTTTAATCGATACTCTATCGATACAAAAATCAGGAAATGAGACAAGGAGGCGGATATCTGCTGGTTTCGACGGACCTGGCCGCGAGAGGGGTTGACCTTCCGGAAACTACGCACATTTACAACTTTGACGTCCCGAGAACTGTCACGGATTATCTTCACCGAGCGGGTCGTACGGGAAGGAAGCCATTTTCGGACGAGAAATGTACGGTCACTAACATCATAGCCTCGGAGGAGAGGTTTGTTTTGCAAAGATTCGAGAACGAGTTGATGTTTGAGTGTGAAGAGTTAGCTATAGAGACGATTCAAGCTAAGTAAAATAAAGCTTTTTAGCACAAATAGTATTTGAACTGTATATGAGTGACATTTTGGTACTTAAATTAAATTTATGAGCTAAGATGGTCTTTAAAAAAAATTGGTTTTGTAGTATTTTAGTCATTTTCATAAATAATATACGATGCATTTAAAATGAAATCAAACAAACAATTTAAAGCATGTTAACAAACTCAAATAACCTGTTTATAATTTAAAAAAGTACCATTAACACACAATATTCCCAATGATCCAGAATAGTTAACTTCTATTTCGTGTTTTTAGAATTTAGATTTTGATTAGTTATTTAATAACAAATTCCTCAACTTGAAAAATATGTTTTAAGTTTTTAGGTGGTGGATTTCACAAACTTGTAGACGAAAATGCTAAAAAATTAATAGGTGTGAGAATTATTTTGCTTAAAAGATTAGTTTAGGGACCAAAATGTGTAATAGTTCTTTTTGACTATTTACACTAAACAGCCAAAAAAGTGAAACATTTGTAGAGCATAGTCGATGTTTTTTGGAATATAAATATGCAATTTTTTTGTTTGCATTATTGTTAATGTGACACATTCTGCAGCAATGTTATAGATATGAATTTTACAGATACAAAAATGGCAACTCTTTTCTTTCTTTTTCTTCCCTATACTATTCCTACCCAGAAAAGGAAGGGAACAAAAAGGTTTGTATTAGGATGGGAGAAATGCAATATATATATAATTAAATCACCATTCCATCTTGAATTATTGAGTTTTTTTGTATGACGGTTACACCTGATCTGATGTAGAAACCTTCTGCTGATCTATCACCTTCTTGCACTCCCTGGTATCAGAAGAAAAAAAAAGAGTTATTATGAAACAACAAACCATAAATATGTTTACACTCCAATTAAGATAGCTTTGTAAATAATATGTCTTACGTCTGCATTTGCAATCACAACATTCTTTCCAATTCTTGCATTTTTGTCAATGATGCACTCTCTGCAACATTATACAGTAAAAAAAACATCAAATTCAATTCACTAAGCTATTAAGAAGAGGGTAAAAATATATACATATATATATATATATATATAGAGAGAGAGAGAGAGAGAGAGAGAGGTATACCTGATCTTTGTATTTTCTCCAATGCCAATAGGAGGAACTTTCCCATCAGCCAACATTTTTGCCACCTCAGCATCCGTTTCATAGTAATCAGCACCAAGCATTACAGTGTCCTGCAATTACAATTATTATTATTAATTTTTGGCTCATTGTTAATTAAGCTGGAACGGAAAGAGAACAGAAATTCTCTTTAGTTCCAATAGAAAAATAGAATCGAAATTCTGTTCTGGTTCCAACCGGTATCGATAATTTCAGTTCTGCGGATAGTGACAGAATGAAATTTTGGTTCTGTCCGTGCTCTTGTTTTTTTTTTCTTTGTAAGTATTTTGGTTTTTGTTTTTCGAAAAAAAAAAACCTGAACGGAAGTTCCATTCCGTTTTGGTTGGTACCGGAATTTCAACTAGGACGAAACTAATTAATTATTCTGTCCATTTGTCTAGGATTATTGTCAGTTAACATTAAAAAGCAAAAAATCACTCTTTTTGACAAATAATTTTCCATTTGCTTATTATTATTACCTTCAAGTGAGCGTTAGAGTTTATCCGGGATCTGATTCCGACGACACTGTGCTCTACGAGACAGTTGTTCAAGAAACTACCGTGAGATATGATCGAATCAACTATCTGCATAACAATAAACAGTTGATGATCAGACAATCATTCTGTTTTTTTTTTTTTTCTGTCTTATCTTTAATTATTATTTTCCAGACTCGAAGCCTGACCTTGCTGTTGTCGATCTTGGAGGGAGGCAGGTTTCTTCTCGAAGTGTACATCGGCTTTGCTGCGTCGTAGAAACTAAACCTTGGTGGCTAATAAAAAAAAATAAAAAACTTCCATAAAGATCCTATCTTTTTGTGAAATGTCATTAATTTAGAACACGTTAACTTACAAACTCGGTAAGAGCAAGGTTGGCCTCGAAGAACGATCTGATAGTCCCTATGTCTTCCCAATAATCGTTGAACAAGTAGGCCTGCAATAACAGCGAGTCAAACTTCAAATGTAAGCTTGGATGAAAAAAAAAAAAAACCAAAAAACTCCGGGTTTTTGAGACAGACCTGTACGACAAATTCTTTGGCTGAGGCAGGGATTATCTCCGACCCGAAATCATTTGCCGTGGGAAAACGCCATCTGTGTCATAAATAAAAAATAAATAAAAAACCCACACGAGGTACGACATTACTTAGGTATGGAAATTTTTATAAAGAATATTAGTGTTTCGGGTCTTACCTTAAGAGGTTGAGAAGTATCTCTTTTTTGAAGACATAAACTCCCATGGAAGCGATATACGGATTCTTCGCGGCCTCTTCCTTTGAAAGTCCCAAAACTGTTGTGTCTACTTGCTAATTAATGATAAAAATGAGAATACGATGAATTCAAGTTATAGCGATTATAATATTTTTTTTTCTTTTTTTGGTAATGTTACCATTGCCCTCAAATCGGCTCCTTTAGGCTTCTCGCTGAAAGAGAGGACTCTTCCTTTGTCGTCTATCTTCATCAGACCAAAATCCGAAGCTCGGCTATATCAAGAGAATAAAAAATTATGAATAAAATCTTGTAATTTAGTTTCTGAATAGTTTGATTGTGAGACTCTATCAACCTGTCATCCATTGGCAAGCAAGAAAGTGTAATGTCTGCGCCGCTCTGCCGATGATTCTACAAATTGGGTGTACGGATTTTTACTCAGACTTGATCTTCAAGCAATCTCTTCAGCCGAAAATTAGGAAATAAAAAATTCATTGAAGAAAGATTTGCTTACATCAACAAAATCCATGTAGTCCATTCTATACAAGTGGTCTCCAGATAGAATGAGAACATCCTCAATATCCTTACTTCTCGCATCCTACAAAAGAAAACTCAATAGCTTCATGAGCAAGAAACAAAAAAAAAACAAAAAAACAAAAAAAACCTTCGAAAAAACTTATACTGTTATTTATTAAACATACCTCGAAGAGCCAATGGAATTGTCTCACGGCGTCTGCGGTTCCCTGGAACCACTTCTTCCCAAGCTCTCCTGGAGTTTGCGTCGCCGCCAGAACCTGATATATATATATATATATATATATATATATATATATATATATAATATATATATATATTTTAAAAAATCGAAACAATGTATTTAATTTATTACAAATAAAATTAAATAATGTCGCACCTCAACAAAACCGTCTCCAAAATTAACACCGCTGCCATAATTGTAGGCGCGAGCGAGGTGTCTGTTGAGAGAGGCCGAGTTGAACTGAGTGAGAATGTACACTTTGTTGAGACCGCTATTTATACAGTTGCTCATCGGAACATCAATAAGCCTGTACGACCCACCTATAGGAACCTATAAAGGAAAAAGAAATCATGTAAAAATTAATTATATATATAGATATAAATAGAATCTTGCATAAGAATATTAGGGTTTTTTTTTTTTTTTTTTTTGCTTACAGCGGGCTTGGCACGACGCTTGGTCAGAGGGTAAAGACGAGTACCTGCTCCGCCTCCCAAGATAATCGCGACTACCGACTTTGGGTCGGCTTTTTCCATTTCTGTGTTCTTCATCTGAATTGAAAAAGAAAAATCACAGTAGAAATTATTATGCCATGATTGGGAAATGTTCCATGTAATTTTTGGTTTTGTTAGTCAAATGGTGACAATGCTTAACTAGATCTATAACTTTGGGCTGCAAATGGAGTGTTGAAATGGCATTATTTTTTGGGAATTTGACTTGAATATTGTTATCTTGAAAAAAAAAATAGAACAAAATCAACTACAATTGTGTTTTTTTTTTTTCTAATCCGTTATTAAATTTGTCACAAAGCCCTGTAAAATTGTCACAAAATACTGGATTTTGTGACAAGTTTAGTAATAAATGTGAAAAAAAAATAATTTTGATAAAATAATCAACATCTACGATAATGATATTCATGTCTAATTCAGGTATAATATCCTATTGAAATTTAAGAAATTGATGTGATGGTTGGATTGTCTATGTGATATGGTATGGATCATCATGGTATTGTGTGCTTGATTGATAGTAGTAACAGTAAGTAGTAGATGCTCTCAAATACAAAATTAATTATATGGCTTCAAATAATGTCAAAGCATTCCTCACATTAATTATTAACTGTCGCTAGGTTATGATTGACTTTTGTATCCATTCTATGAAAAATACTAATTATCAAGTTGTCGATGAAAATGCCAATCAAAATTCTATAGAAAGTTACGATGAAATATCATCATTAATGTAATACAAAATATCTAAGGATTTCACCATAATTTTGAATTCCCGATGAATTTTTGACGAAATTATCAAAATTTCAAATTATTTGTATTCTGATTATCGGTACCCACCCAAAAAAAAAAAAAAAAAAAAAAAAAAAAAAAAAAAAAAAAAAAACTTACCAATAAAATTGAGTACCATCTCAAGAATGACATTACACTGCACTTACCCAAATTCAATTATTGTTTCATTTAAGGATGTTTATTTATTAGGGACATGCATGCCTTGATTAACTTTTTAATCTTTACATTATGATAATAAACTCAAAATCCACCAAGCTAACCCTCTCTTGTCAATAATTACTTTATTTAAGCATGCAAATATAGTTAATTTTTTTTATTAATTTTTTATAACTTACATTGTTGTGCAAATGGAGTCATAAGCCATAGGCCATAGTCCATACTTCACTAATAGAACTAATAATCTTCAAAAGTTCAATAATAACTTTTTACTCGTCTTAATAAAAATACATACACATAATAGTGAGATACACAATAATGATATATATATATATATATATATATATATATATCTTACCTTGGCCAGTGTTACATCAGCAGTGAGAGACATGCAAATAGGCTTCTTATTAGTATTATTATAAGTTGCACTTATTTGGACTATTGGCTTTCTAAGCCAAGTCTGTTCTAGCTTCGTTCCCATTGCCTCTCCATTCCCATAACTCACCAGCCTCCGATTCTTCCCGGCCGACCCGCTGAGCTGTCCGGTGGCCGGAGCAGAAATCCGGCAACCGCCAGAGACAACCATTTTATTTTATTTATTTTATTTGTATGGGGGAGAGATAATATATGGTAGGAATATAAATGTTAACAATATTTTACTAATAATGAACGTTGTTGTTTCTATTGTATATTGTGGTGTAGTAACAAAATAAATAAATTAAAGGGAAATATGAGAAGAGCAATGAAAGGCCTTAACGTGGAAACGCTACGTTATCCGAAACGGATTGCATCCACTAGTTTTGTGGTTTCGGGGTTTTGTCTTTGGCGTCGTATAAAATGTAGGTTTAGAATTACTTGTACATCCTCGTCTTTGGCTTCAATTTACGATTCCATACTCTCGTTGATACGGTATAATGCTTTATGCTGTTTTAGCGGTGATATTTCTATTTTGTATAGCAGTCAAACAAATAAGATATTTTGACAATATTTGATACATTGTAAATCACAACGATGTAACGGTTTGCTTTTTGAAAGCTTATTAGTCGGCTTAATTGTTGCCGATTTAGGTATTGCCATATATATACACACATATAGGAAAATAGCTAATTTAAATATTTGATATTGCTAAATAACTAACGTTTGTTAAATCTTAAGTAAATAGTCATTTTCATGTATTTACAGATAAATAGTCACTCCCATATATTATGCCACATCATTATTTACGGATGTACCTAATATGTACCAAACATTAGCTATTTAGCGGTCAAACGTTTAAGTTGATTAATTTTTTTGATATATATATATATATATATATATATATATATATATATATATATATATATATTAAAGTATGTGAGGAGCTTCTATTAAAAATTAGTTAACAAAATTCGAGATTAAAGACACCTACCGATTTTTGATATGGTACAACTGCAAATAGATTTTAGATTGCAACGTATTTTAACATTAAGATCCAATGAAGATCAGCAATGTACTAGTCTAATTGAGATGACAATAACATTGGAAACTTAATTTTGAGAACATGCTCAATTATTTTGAGTTACTCTCATCGACCGAAAAAATTAAACAACCGAGATCCACCAATCAAGCAAAAGATCGTACATCTTATATAGAGAACTTCTAAATAGTCTTTTCTTATTGGAAGCTTGGAAGATAGATAATCATATCCATTCACAAATAGAAAATAAAATACGAACGTAATCGAAACAAACATGAAAATGTTGAAAAACCAAAAAGTCAACCACGGCCCTATGAGAAAACTCGAAGCCCATCGCCGAGCCCCAAAAGCCACCACTGAAGACGCCGCTCCTCCAATGAGGTCTAAAATACAAGGAATGTAGTGTCAATATTTCAAGGTTCACGTCTCTCTATGTGTTGGATCACAGAGTCACCAAACTTGAACATCCTAGTTCGTGAAGACACCAACATTAGTCTTGGGTGGGTGACTAGCATGGTTCGTATTAGAACCCCGCCCGTCAAGACCCACTCATCCTTTCTTTGTACTGTATCCCATATGACTCAATCACTACATATCCCTTATGATTAAGCATAACGCGTCTAAAGGTAGCTTTTTAAATCGTGGTCAAATCCCAAGGCTCAACCCTAGACGGATGCTGGAAATAACCAAGTTGGAGTATAGTAGGGTAGATGGAAGTTATGATAAAGAGATGAAATGCATAGAGATCTTAAATAATTCATAAACCACCACCTCATTTGCCTATAATCTTTTCTCAGTCAAACCCTTGTCAGCTCGCTTTCGATACACCCTCGTCTAACCTACAACCACTCAACATCCACCGCCCCATTTGAGCTGACCATGTCCCACCTCTTTGTGACATCTGCCGCGATAAACCATCGTTGACTTGCTAGACGAATTCCCCTCGCTCAAACTTTGACTACCCAACATTTGTCATTTCTTGATAAGTACATACTTTCATACATAATATATATTATCTTTCATTTATTTCATTTTTCTTGCATCAATGAACATCCTCGTCGCAGTGTTAAACTATTATATGGCGGGCAGGCCCGACCCAACCTTAAGAGTTGTAAATCATTTTTTAGGCCCACCAAAAATTTAAACTAGCAGCACAATATCAAAATAAAAAGCCAAAAAGAAATCATAACATGTAAAACACTAAAAAGCCGATTTGCTCTATTTAATGGGTATTCATTCATTTATGTATTCCATATAGATTGATGTAGTGCTATCAATTGGTCTGACCGTTAGTGAGTTAACAAGCTTGACCTTTTTCAAAAAAGAGTCGAGCCAAACCGAGCCCATTGAAGGACTTGGGTGGGCCTAGGGTGTAGACCCATAAGTCCGGCCTGGCCCGGACCCTCAAAGAATTTCAATATGGGCCCGGTTCGGGCCTTTATTAAATATAATTTGGGCCCAACTCTATTTATATTAAAATATACTTTATTTTTTGTTTAAAACTTGTGTCTTTATGTGCAATTGTGTTTTTCAAAGGACGGAAAAAAAAGCATATTATTTCATCACAACGAATGAAACAAAAGCAAAAAGATTATGTATGCATAATTATAATTCTCATGCTCAGGATCAATCTTATTTTTTCACTTATTTGTGTTGTTTTCTTTTTATATTTAAATTATTTTTATGTGTTTGAATTTTTTTAATTGTTGGGCAGTGTCATTATTTTTTTGTTAGAATATAAGTAAAGAATAATTATGTCGAGTAAAATATATCAATTAGGGTATGGTAAAACTAATATTAAAATTATACGTAAAAAAATTTGATTTAATCTAAAAGTTACTCTTGTTTGTTTTATAAAAACAAATTATTTTTTTTATAAATATCTTATTTTAAATTTCATTTTAGGCTTCAAAATATGTTAAGCCTGCCATGTGTGAGGGTTGTAGTCAAGGGTTGCCCAAGCTATTATGTGATCTCAGGTAAGAGTAAAAATAAATTAGATTTTTTAAACATATATTAAAAAAATTAGGCATTATAACTTAATTTTCCTAAAATTTAAAGTATTTTTCCCTAAAATTTGAGGCCTTTTTTTATGTTTTTTTTTTTTTTCACAAAAAATTCATGGCTTTAAGTTTAAACCATTGCCTAAGTGACTTAAGCCTTGGACCGCCTGCTGTAATTGTTTGTAGCGACTTTTTCATCATAGATTACTTTTGTGGTCGTCAAACCTTCAGCGACACGGCAATTAAATCTACGACGATGATAATTATTAGAGATCAAGTTTTTCATATGCGTCGTTTATGTCTAATAAGCGATAAGTTGAACAAGTTGTATTTTTCTTTATTTGTTTCATTGTATTTTCCTTTATTTTCCTTATGTTTCTTCATGGCTATATAAAGTCATTTAGTTGTACTTTTCTCATGAGTTTTGGAATAAACATTTTCACTCTCAATCATTCAAGATGAAAATTAGTTTTCCCAATTCTCAAATCCAATCTATCCTAACCTAGAAATGTAATATGGTATCAGAGCGAATTTCCGCATTCGATTTTCTAGGTTAGAGAAATCCACTTCGTCCTCCCCGATTTCCTCGACGATCGGAAAAGATCTCCGACGCGAGCCCGGTGGAATTTCACGAAGGTCAATTTTCTTTTACCTCCGAGTATTCCGGTTATTTGGCACCTCTTTTTCTCGATTTCAAGTTCTTCTTACCATCGCTTATTCATCGACGGAAGAAGCTTCATCGACGGAGCGCATTGGAAGTTCGGAGTGTTTTTATCAAGATTCTAGTCCGGCGAATTTCAAGCTGTTTTTATCAAGAATCTATTTCCGGCGATTTTCCGCTTTGTCAAGACTTCAAGATCTTTTTCTTTCGGCGATTCAACGTCGTATCAACGGGTTCAAGATCCCTATCCGGCGAGTCCCGCCGTGTCAACAGTCAAGATCTTCTCCGGCGAGTCCCGCCGTGTCAAAGTTTCAAGATCTTTTTCCGGCGAGTCCCGCCGTGTCATAGCCATCAAGGTTCTCTTCCGGCGAATCCAGCCGTATCGAGCCCGTAAGAATCTTCCTCCGGCGAGTCCCGCCATGCCAATATGATCAAGATTATTCTCCGGTGAGTCCCCGCCGTGTCACAGCCGTCAACAGCTCCTCCGATCTCTCTCTGCGAGCCATCCGTGGCCAACGAAACGAAATCTGCCTCTGGCTCGAGTTTCAAGAGAAGAAAAAAAAAAGTGGCGAGCGACGGGCTGTTCCTCCGACATGGTGACGGCGATCGCGACGCCGATCGACAACTCCGACATGATCGTCTCGGCGTCCAGAGACAAGTCTCTCACCCAAATCAATGGCCTCCAGCGATGCTCCGATCTCCTCCGACAACGAGAGGTACGGGTTTCAGCGGTTGGAGACGAACTCCGCCACCCTCGTCGGCACCGTCGGCGCGTACGGGCGCCACGTGTTCCTCTGCTACAATACTCCCGAGGCCTGGCTTTCTGACGTTGAGTCCTCCGACGCTGATCCGCTTCCCAAGCTCCTCGCATCCGCTCCCAACTCTCGCAAGAACGATATCGCCGTCATGACGAAACTGACGATCTGCGAGGGATGCGAAGGAACAGAATTTTTGGACAGAGATTTTCTCGACGCAGCAATGGGTTTTCGCTGATTCAGTCTCGCCGTTTCGGAGAGAAAGTCGCGAGCGATTCGCAGTCGGACAGAGATCTTCTCGCGCTGCATTGGGTTTCTTCTTCGTCAAGACCTGTGTTGTTGCTTCTTCTGGGATTGCTTTCAGCGGAGGTTTTGGGAGTTACCTTTTTGGAATGAGTGAGAAAATCGCCAAGACATCCTCAAACACTACCGATTTCAAGAACCCATCGCTGACGTGGATTATTGGGTTCCTCTTCATTGTCAGCTTTGTTATGCAATTTTGTTCTTCTCAGCGCACTCAAGGTGTTCGACAAAATGCCTCTGAGAGATTTTTTTCTCAAAACAAGACCGGTTCTTCACAAAGTCAATTTTTTCTTCATTCATTCGGTCGAGGTATTCTTCGGATTGTCTTCTCCGATATTCAAGTTCAATCCAAGATGAACTTTCGGGAAAGTTCATCTTGCGGGGGTGTATTAGAGATCAAGTTTTTCATATGCGTCGTTTATGTCTAATAAACGATAAGTTGAACAAGTTGTATTTTTCTTTATTTGTTTCATTGTATTTTCCTTTATTTTCCTTATGTTTCTTCATGGCTATATAAAGTCATTTAGTTGTACTTTTCTCATGAGTTTTGGAATAAACATTTTCACTCTCAATCATTCAAGATGAGAGTTAGTTTTCCCAATTCTCAAATCCAATCTATCCTAACCTAGAAATGTAATAATAATCTCTCTCTCTCTCTCTCTCTCTCTCTCTCTCTCTCTCTCTCTCTCTCTCTCTCTCTCTCTCTCTCTCTCTCTCTCTCTCTCTCTCCGGAATTCTGTGTCGGAGTGTCCACACTGAAAATGTTTTGGTGCGCCTGATAGCAATTACTATTTTATTGTCACCGCTTTCTCAAGGTAAAAAGAATGATCTAATTAAGAGTTTATGTCCAAACCTCATTCTCATGAAGCAACCTGTATTTTCAGTGCTATAGAAATGACAACATCAACAAGGGACCCCATCAATAATCATCAATAAAATAAAATAAATATTAAGACTTTGGAGAACGTACGGGTTGCTACTTCTAGACGATTGTTTGCGTAATAATATAGTTCTTGAGCAAGATTAGAAGTTTCAAGTTTGTACGATTGACTAGTCAAACAGTTTGTGAACTCGGAAAATCTTGAGCATATAGAAGAAGAGTAATGCTTTCTTGTGTCAATTGTCTAACAAATATAAATGATATTAATGAAAAGTTAAGTCCTTTACCGCGTAGAGACTATTTAATAGAAAAAGGTGACATTTCGTTGCAAAACTTGTGGTTTGGGTTTGGCCAAGCAAAGTCTACAATAAATAATTGCCATGGGTTTCATCAAGTCGCTATGTTTTTCAATATTTTAGCTTTGTTTTTACGAAAATAATATGCATTTTTATTATTATTATTATGAGAACAATTAACAAGCAAGTTTGAAACCCCCGTGAGTCAGAAGATCTAAACTTATCCGCTTTGGACCTGAAAAAAGGTTGAGAAAAAAGTCATTGGGCGACTTCATTTGTGGGCCCAAAAAGAGTCGTTTGAAGACAGACACAACAAACGGAAACGACGGTCAATTCTCTCGTACGGTACATAAAGAAACTACAATTTGAAATAGGACACATCATGTCATGTTTTTCCAATGTTATATCTTATGTTATCACTTATGAGGTGCTATTTCGTGCTAGATCCAACAACATCATAGAAAAAATCCAACAATATTGATATAAATCTTTGTATACTATTGTTTCGCTATATTGGCGGCAAAGAGCAAGCAAATGAGAAGACAGAGAAAAAAGATGAAATAATATCGTGGCGTGTATCTGAATAATGCAAAGGATATAGATTGGATCAAGGTCCAAATAAATTGTACGAAATTTTCAACGACCAATACAACACTCAATAGCTATGCCATTGTTGTCAAAGATCCAACTAATCTATATCTCAACATAAAGAAAACGAAGATGGTTTTTCTTATCATGCATAGATTAAATGCTCCTTTGAAATTTAGCACTTTGCATGAATCACTTGCGTCTTTTTCTTCTTCCCTTTATTGTCATTTTTCAAACAGCTAAAGACTATAAAAATTTGACAATTTCGTATGCAAATATTATATATATATATATATATATATATATATGTATATATCGTTATTTAATATATATGTAATCTTTTTAAAAATCGGTATTGATTTAGAATCACAATAGTATAAAATTAAGATTAAAAGATTAATCACACTTAATAAACCGTACTAAACCATAAATTAAATTACATTTCAGCCAATTTGTTCCCTCTTTTGATTAATAGCCCCGTAACAAACATACTTGAAGTTTTTTTTTTTTTTTTTTAATTCCAATTTTATCCTTTAAATTAATATTCGAACTCACGTTATTGCATGATAAATTGATTGAAGAATATCGAGAGCCGAAAAAGACATGTATCATGTAATTTAGGTACAAAATCAACACATGAACCTTCTTGTAATGTATTATCTTTTTTCGTTCAAGGGTGGATTGCGATATTAGCGGTGTATAATCTCTTACGTGTCTCGACGCCATAACTCAAATTTGTCTCCTCATCTGAGCGTCGGGGGTGCGAAACATATATGTTTCTTTTTCAAACAACATATATATATACCTCATTATATAGTTTCGTCCCATTTTCTCATAAACATCAGAAATCATAGCAAGCATCATAGAAATATGGAAAATCATAATTATTAGAAAACATAACAAAAAAAAACACATAAAAGTTTTCAGAAAATATTGATTCAATGTGTGGATACCATTTATTTGAAATATGTAATAAATTGGTTGAAACGACTACCATAACTAGCATAAGCTTTAAAAAAAATCCATGTTGACACAAAGTCCGTGACATCCAAGAAGAGCTTTGAAGTAACTATAGTATAGTCGTGAGGTAATTTGTTATCCAAGGTATAGAACACTATGTTGAACAATTTATCATTACTGCTTGTGCACCGTAAAATAAGGCAAATAGCAAGATAGGGTGGGAAGTAAGTAAATCAACACAAACATGTTGATAACCCAGCTCGGTGATAAAACATAGTACACAGGGCAGTGTGCTTGATGGTGGAAAATTATTCGCTAATCAATAAGACATAATACACTTCGGACTTAGATTCTAAAACTTCCTCTTAGAGCGCGTTTTTCTCAACTCCGATTAAACTGCAACCAAAACTTTCTCTTAGGAATGAGATCCCCTCACTTCTACATATTCTTCTTCCGAAGACTCTTCAACAATGAGCACACAAATTAGACTAAAAAATCTTATGCCGGTACGAGACACGCAAAGATTACAATGCTCTCAAACACATTGAGGAAAACTCAGGCAAGAATGGTAGAGAGATCGAAATTGGAGGACAAAAGATACAATCGATCTAGAATAAACTGTTATGAGTATAAAGCTTGAATAAAAAGATCTTGCTTAAATTGCACAAGATCGAAAAATCAAACCCGATCAAATCTCTAATGAATTCGGAACTAAGAGTTAAACAGGCTAAATAATTTTATATAAAGAAAGATCTTGATCGTGAAGTTTTCATATGTTAATGTATAATATGTTGTTTTGCCAAAACACGAAATATTCCCAAGAGGAATAAAATAAAACTCAAAATAAACCTCATTTCACTGGGTCAAATTGAGAATGTAAACGTGATTAAACTTTATTTCATAAGCTACAACTTCAAATGTGGGTAAGAAATATGAAACTTGATGTCTTGAAAACTAAGGTTTTTGGTTGAAAAAAAAGTGTATATAATTCTTCAATTACCGATAAATAAATAAAAACTAATTTTTTGTCGTAGCATTGCGCATAATAAAAAGGAGAGCTATGCATATGGTTACTTTAGCTTTACTACGTCAAAGTTTTAGCCTAAATACTTCATAATTAAAAAAATAGCGCAAACTTACACAAATTGCATGACTATATAAAACATAGACATGGGTTAATTACTTAATATTTGAATAGCTGACTATAATTTTAATTGAGCCTGGTCATTCGACTATTTGATATAATTTCTTCCACAAATCTATCACACATCTCTTGTTTTATTTATTTATTATTATTTTAAATTATTGGTAATAGAACTTTATAAAGAACTTTTTTCTAGACAACACATCTGAATTCTATTATATAATTGTTTGTTAAGCCATTGCCCTTCAGACATGTTGCGAATTCTATAGTTGTGACTTGAGACTTGTGACTTGTGACTTGTGAATCCATATCTTCATTTCTCTTAATTGTCATTAATAATTTAAGACGAAGCACAAGAAAGTCAAGCCTGATTAGCTACGTAGTTTGACGGCAAAAGGTACGGTTCAAAAACGACGTCGTAATAACTGATTAGCCAAACTGTCTTTGTCAGCTGTGTTGCTATATAAAGCTTGTTCTTAAGCAACAAATATCACGAAATCACTAAAAACAAACAGAAAAAAAATAAAGAGAAAGACACTCAGTTCCTCGACTTCACATTGTTGATTTTTTTATGCGATCTCTCTTGTGATCTTTCAAATTAATTTATAAATTTTCTGTGCCTGTGCTAAGTTTTCAGCAGCAATGGCGTCTTCGTTGAGCAGAGCTCTTATCCCGATTTGCATTGTTTCGATTTTCTTGCTCAGCCACTCAGTCAAATGTGACATTGGTAAAGTTTTTATTTTTTATTTATTTATTTTATTCATGTGCACATCCATAAATATAGTTTTGAATTATGATATGATATGATATATAAGACAGGAATGGCAATTTTCTTTCTAAAATAAGTGAAAGGCTCTGCGATGTCACATTTGGGGATTATAATTTTAACTGAAGGAGATTTGTATCTTTAGAATAATATCTTTGAGAAATATATCTGGTGAGAGAGAGAGAGAGATCTGAGTAGGAATACTGAACTGACTTTTGCTTATTTGATCATTAGGGTTTTTTCATGGAGAAATGTCGTTTAGAAGCTGATAATGTAGATCTAGTTCTTGCGAGAAAATAAGTTTTTTACCACCGTGGGTTAAAAGACCTTGCAGTTGATTTTGTAAATGAGTGCTTTTTGAAAGGGAGAAAAAAAAAGCCGAAGAAGTTGGTCGAAATTCTAAATTGACCAACTACACTTTAATTAATGAGCTAACCATTCCGAGACACGTCTATGGCTAGATCTATATCTGGTGTTTTTCAGATTTAGTCCTTTTAAGTTCATCCATGATAATCAAACCCCTTTATAGTATTAATATATTGCAGTGGTTTTAGATTGTGAAACCCAATATCACTGCTGCAATTTTCAATTTTTTTTTTTATTTGGGTTGAAGAAGTAGACAACGTGATTTTTTTTTTCTGTCATTTGTCAGCATGAACCATATTGAAATGAACTGTTTTCAGTGATCATTCATCGAGGATTAATATTCATCAAACTTAAGATGTGCATTTGATGAGATATCTTTAGGAGATACAAAAAAAAAAAGAGAGGTTCCGTTAGGAAAATAGTCAACTTAAACGTTTGACATTGTTAAATAGCGAACGTTTGGTAAATTTTAGGTAAATGACAACTTTCAGACGTAAATCTTTAGTAAATAGCCACTTTCATATACCAAACGTTTTGACCATTTACATAAGATTTACGTTTAAAATTGGTTATTTACCTAAAATTTACCAAACGTTTATAATCTGTTCAATCGAAATCGAAATCCAAACCCGTATTTCCGTATCATTTGGATCGTTGCAGACGAGGAAGACTCGCTCCTGCAGAGCATCAACAGCTACCGCGCGTCGCTGAACCTGACGGCTCTGACGAAGAACAAGAACGCGGAGTGCCTCGCCGACGAGGTCGCCGAGCAGTTCCAGCGCCAGCCGTGCACGAACTCGACCGGCGCCAACACGGTCCCCGGGACCGAGCCCTCGTTCCCGAACTACCCGACCCTCTTGACCAAGTGCCGCCTCAACATCACCAACACCAAGGCCGGCCAGATCCTCCCGGCCTGCGTCCCCAACCTCGAGGCCACCCTCGTCGTCTCCAACTTCACCAAGTCCCAATACTCCGGCTTCCTCAACGACACCAAGTTCACCGGGATCGGGATCGGCCACGAGGACAACTGGATCGTCGTCGTCCTCACCACCGCCACCCCCGAGGGCAGTTTCGTCAATGCCGTCAACACCGGTATAGGCAATGCCAACATCCTCGCCCCCGATACTTTTCACTCTCTCCTTTTCGTTGCGATGATTGTTATCGCTTCCGTTCTCGTGTTGTGATTGTCCGTGTGCTTTTTGATCTCGTTTTCTGTTTTTCATCAGGCGTAAAAAGACCGCGACAAGCCTTTGTGTTTGAAAACGTGCTTTATTTATTTATTTGTTTATTTTCATGAGACTAACAAGTTTTATAAGTTTCTTAGGTGCTACTGCGTAGAGGTAGAGGGCATATTATCGCTTCCGTTTTTGTGTTATGATCGTCGAAGATCACCCTTTTTTTCCGTGTGCTTTGATTATTGCCGTTTTTCATCAGGCGTAAAGACCGTGACAAACCTCGTGTTTGAACTTTGAACATGCTTTATTTATTTATTTGTTGATTTTTATGAGACTAACAAGTTTTATAAGTTTCTTAGGTGCTACTACATAATCTAGATACGGCATATAATGACGTCCGTTTTTGTGTTATGATCATCGAAGATCACCCTTTTTTTCTGTGTGCTTTGATTATTTCCGTTTTTCATAAGGTCTAAAGACCGCGACAAACCCCGTGTTTGAACATGCTTTATTTATTTATTTGTTGATTTTTATGAGACTAACAAGGCTTTTAAGTTGGCAAATAAGTTTCTAAGGTGAAAAAAAAAAAAAATTTTGAAAAAATGATTATACTCCTACATAAACAATAGGTCGAGGGCATATGCCCCCCTCAATTTTTTTTAAAAATTATTTTACATATATTTCTTTGCATTTTGGTCCAAAAAAACAGCGACAAACCTCGTTTTTGAAGTAACAAGGTTTTTAAGTTGACAAATATGTTTTATGTTTCTTAGGTTGAGGGGTTTTTAAGTTGGCAAATATGTTTTATGTTTCTTAGGTTGAGGGCATATGCCTTCCCTCAAAAAAAAAATCATAAATATTTT
Source organism: Urtica dioica subsp. dioica (assembly GCF_054948205.1). Lineage (NCBI taxonomy): Eukaryota > Viridiplantae > Streptophyta > Magnoliopsida > Rosales > Urticaceae > Urtica > Urtica dioica. The sequence continues at coordinate 4,101,423 of NC_142761.1, forward strand.
ACATACAAGATTTTTGCATTTTACTCCAAAAAGTTGTAGTCCTTTGCTTTTTGCCCCTCCTCATCACAAAGCATGGCTCCGCCCGTGTTGAGGGCTATTTTAGAGTAAAATGCCACTCGCGTAATAGTTCAGAGCCTTTATTATTCGAATGTATAGTCAAACGGGAAAATTTTTCACGCAGGCGACCACGACGACGACTTCGATGATCGCGACGACCACAACGACAACGACGACATTCACAACGATCGCAAAGATCGCGACGACCACAACGACCACAATGACATCGACGAGGAAGACGTCCTTCTCCAAAGCATCAACGCTCTCCGCGCCGACGCCAAGGTGTCGGCTCTGGCGAAGATCGAGGCCGTGGACTGCTTCGCGGACGACTTCGCCGATCGGTTCCAGGACCAGCTCTGCTCGAACACCACCGGCTCTCTGGCGGGCCCGGCCTCGACAGACATCTCGAGCTACCCGGACTTGATGCTCCGGTGCGGCCTCAACGCCTCCGGCGGGATCGTCCTCCCGGCTTGCTCCCCCGGCCCGTCCCCGACGAGCGTTCTCTCGGCCCTCAAGGCCTCAAAATACGCGACGTCTCTCACTGACCCCAAGTTCACTGGGGTCGGGGTCGGCTCGGAGGACAACTGGTTGGTCGTCGTTATGACCTCGAACACTCCTCTCGGGCCCACGGGCGGCTCGAACACGCCCAACACTCCGAACCCATTCAACACTGGCAACGCCGTCGATGGAGTGAATGGAATAAACGCCGGTTTCGTCTCCCGAATCAGCTTCCTTCACTACTTGCTTTTGTTGGCGGCTTCATCGGCTCTTCTCATATGAAACTGATTTCCATAAACAGCTACTTAATATAAATATATACACATTAGTTTACAGTTATTTTTGTGCATGTAGGTAATAATTATGGTAATAAAAGGGCCAGCTCTCATGACAAGTTAGGCATTACTTTCGGAGGTTAGACATTTAAGGGCTTTGAATGAGCGATGGTGTGAGTGTTGAGATTATGTATTTTTGTGTGATATTGGTGAGTGAGAGAGTAGAATTATCATAGCGTAATAGATATCTACATACCATGTTCCATATGTATTTGTTGATTTTTTTTTATTATTATTAATGAAGTTTTTATTTATTTATTTGTGAAGAAGGCCAGTTTTTTCTTCCTTCAATGCCCGACATGACAAAATGCATCACTCATCACGCAAATTGGGCAATAAATTATGCTCCTTTCAAAAAAAGAAAAAAAAATCCCCTTTTTTTTCTTTTCAATGATTGAATCAACGGTCATCTTTATATACATTCTTTTTTTTTTTTTTATACTTCTAACATCACACAGAAAAATTTATTCATGCCATGTGTTGTGTCAATAATAAAACAAGTTTATGTAGCGAAACTGAAATAAGCTTATTTCAAAGACTCCGTAATATCCGAAATTAACAGAAGAGAAAACAGATTTGTTATAAACTTGGGTCAAGTCAACTCATCTTTAACCTGACGCGGTTCGCCGAAAAGTAGCTCCGGACAGCAAGGAGCAAAACCCAAGTGGCCTTTGCAATCTTCTCCTTGATCATCAAATGCAAAGCCGAGCTCAACACCGTCTTTAGTATCTGTGCCTGAAGGCCTTTGAAGAAGCCCAACGGGCCTTCCCTTCTCCAAATGCCAAGAAGCGCACCGTGGATCGACCTCCTCTCGGGTCCAATGGCCGCTTCTTCGTGATCTTCTTCTTCCGCGGCTTGAATCATCACCTTAGTCCTGCACAATCGTTCGGGTAAAAAAAGAAAAACGTTTATGCCTTTTGTGTCAAGAATTTTTTTTTAGAAATTTTGGCGCAAATAATCCCCAACCTTTTATGATAGTTGCGTTTTGGTCCCTAAACTTTTTTTTTGAAGCATTTTGGTCCTTTGTAGCATATTGATCCTTTATTTTAAAAAATGATAATTTTTTTTATAAAATTCAACACCAAATCAACTTAAAACATATTTACAAACTAAATAACTTGTTTATAATTTTAAAAAGTTAAAAAAAGTAACATATATAATGCTATTAAAATATAATATTGTATAATTTTCTTAGTGCTTTTAGGCTCAAAATATGACGTAATAAATTTATTTTGTAAAATTAACAATTTAATTTAGTATATAAACATGTTTTAAGTTTATAAAGTATATAATTTCATAAAAATAATTTTTTTTTATTTTAAAAAGGGCCAAAATGCTACAAAATCAATAGGTTAGGAACCAAAATGCTTCAAAAAAAGAGTTTAAAGGCTAAAATGTCACTATCATAAAAGTTAGGAACTGTTTGAGCCAAAAATCTTTTTTTTTAACAGAAATTTAGCGATATAAACCTCATAAACATAAGCGTTTGCGTTTTAGCCAACATTTTGTAAATTTTTCGTAAATAACCAAAAAATTTTGTAAATATTTCGTAAATAGTCATATTTACTAGAAATTCACTCTGGGTTTTTGGTTATTTTGATAGCGTAAATAGATTTACGTGACTATTTACAAAAAATTAACGAAACGTTGGCTATTTCAAAATTTCTAACGTTTCATATGGCTAAATAGTCACTGAACCCTTTTTTTAATTTAAGTCGTTGAACTCGAAATCTGTGACGGTTTTGACCTGATTGCCGGGTATGTCAGAACAGTTGCCACGCATTTTGAGACGGCGCCGAGAACGAAGGCAGAAGAGGCGGAGAGAGCTTTTGGGGATGATGATGATTCGCCGGTTTTTGCGGTTGAATTCGTGTTCAGCGCTCTCTGTTTCAGCTGATCAAACACCGTGTACTGTGCGGCAAGTCAAAGGAGTTTTCAATTCTTAGTAACCGGTAACAAAGATTTTATACGATCACGTGTTACTTCTTTTTATTATGAATCGATTTTTTACATTAGTTGATATCAAAGTTGGTAAAGGTCTCGCGTCAAGGTTATGAGTTCTTCATCTCGTTGTTGGTTTCGAGATTGAACCCTATGACACCTACTTAACATGGTATCAGAGCCCACAAAACTCAAACGAGCACCAAAATGAAAGCTTTACTTGTTCCCATGTGTCGGTCGGTTTGAGATTTTTAATCTCGGAAGTACCATTTTGACTGCGACAAATTTATAATATCTCGCCGTTAAGTGATGACACGTGATAATTAGAGTGAAAGCTCTACACCAGAGACAAGGTTTGTAAGGAACCTGAATATTCCATTACTCACAAAATAAGATAATACAACGATATTTACAAGCTTTCGAGAAGCTTGTTCTCTCTCTCTCTCTAAGAAAAACATCTCAATTTTTCACTCAATTCCTGATTCCCTTTTCCTTCCACTCTCTTCTTAATTATATATCAAGTAACTGCTTAACTAACTATTTATTTATAAATTTATAATTATGATGCTACCCTTAAGGTCCTAACCGTTTCTTTTCCAGTGTCACTTCTATATGGTAAGTGTTCCACTAATACCCGTTATGCTCGTATATAAACTCATGAATTACTCATCTGATTGTCAATTAGTTTTGAGATGGAACCGCATAATACTGAATACAAAACATCGAAAAAAAGAGTGACATAACGTTTCGAAAAGTCACCTGGATCGATGGATTGGACGTCAAGAGGAGAGAAATCCCGAGGCCGCCAAAAGCCTCTCTCCAACTACTCTCCGAAAGGGTCTTCAAAAGCCCCTTCGACTTCCCAAACTCGGTCGTTTGCATCTTCGAAGACGCCGTGTCCAAAGGCTACACAAATGTAAGTAAAAATTACAACAATGCAGGCAAAATAATTATAAAAAAAAAAAAAAAAAAAAAAAAAAAAAAAAAAAAAAAAGAGAGAGAGATTGTGTGACGACCTGAGTGACGACGACCATGCAGGCTCCGGCGGCGGCGGCGATGAGCAAGTTGGCCTTGGTGTCGATGGCTTTGTTTCCGGTCTTTCTAAGGTACAGCCTCTTGAAGAAGCTGTACCCGTAGAAGTAGATGAACTGAGATATGAAGCTCTGGATATTCTTTGTTCCCAGGCCTTGGTACAACGACAAAACTCTTCCCTTTGAAATAGCTTCCCATAGAACATCTGAAACATTCCTGCCCCAACACCAAAAAAAAACAAAAACAAAAAAAAATTAAATAAACTATGGAGCAAAGAAATTGTCTTTAAAATTGAGTGTAAAATAGAAACCTGTATTTTTGGTGATTGAGAGCTCTGAGCTCAGCTTGGTATTTGGTTTTGCAAGTGTCAAGTGGGTATAGAATTGTGGTGCTGACTAGAGCTCCAACGGCTCCTGAAGTGGCCTCCGAAACAGATTCCAGATCAAACCCCATTTCTATAAATTTACGGGTATAACTGCTTTTGAAAAGGGAAGAAAAATTTGGTTACTCCTGGGAGTTTAGCCTTTTTTTTTTTTGGCCGATCTGGGGTATTGATCTAATGGATGATTAATTGAGGTTTGCGTTCGCAGGCAAAATGAAAGTGACGCGTACAAATGATAAGAGTTTCCCATTTCAACCCATCTTTTTTTGGAAGACGTAAAGATTTTTGTAGGAAAAATTGTACAAAACCATTTGAAACATATTGATTGACAAAATAGCCAAAGTTTAAACTTTTCAACAAAGTAGTCAGTTTTACGTTTTCAAATTTTTTTTGACAACCAATATTAAATTTTTTTACGATTATTATAAGCAATTTATCACTTTAAAAAAAATTAATCTTAGAGTCAAATTTTTTTTGAAACCAGATTACTGTACATTTTGGCTATTTCACTAAATTAAGACAAACCTTAACTATTTTGCAAATTCATAATTTTAAATTGTTTATTTAGTTACATCACCCATTTTTGTACTTTATTTATTTATTTAATTTTTTTAAGAGTGCCACTTTAGATCTCTATATTAGAATTGTAGTGTAATTATATAAGAGATAAACATGTACTTGATAAATTTTAATATTCGAGTAATTGGTTTATAATTTTAATTGAAGATAGTGATTTCACTATTCGATATAATTTTCTGTTTGATTTTATATATAAATAATTTGTTTAAATTAAATTTTTCATTAATAATTAGAACTGACTTCGATCATACACAGATCTCAGAAGAGGCTGAAACCTCATTCAAACAAATAAATGTCTTGAAAAGAAAATGAGAAACAAAATATAGACAACGCAAACAAATGAGACAATGCTCAATTTTGTCCGAAATGTCAAATTTACTCCCTTCGGCCCTTCAACGTAGATTTTATGCAACTTTTAAAGTGAGCAAGAACACTGTCAAGAACAGGCATGCCTATGTCAACCTCGAAACTTCGAGGGACTCCAAACTTGACACGCGACTTAACGAAATTTTTCTTCCAACTACAACATATCTTTCTTTTTTTGTAGGACCGGAGATACAACAAATCTAAACCAGCTAAGACACAGATACAAAATAGAGAAAGGTCGTTGTTTGCTGAATTAGTTGGATTCTAGAACATATGTAATGAAGAGTAATCACAGTTAGAGATCAACAACGTAGTGATATAACATGTAATTACTAATTTTTTTTGGGTTATTAAGCTATATAGCCATAGCGCTATAGTGGTTTTCTAAAATAGCTCACCTTTCGTTAATATGTTGTAAATAACCAGAGTCACTTATTTACAATAGATGAAAAGACACTTATATCACAACCGTTTCCCGCCCGATATTATTAGCTCATTAATTAAAAAAGGAAATCAAATTTCGGCCTTAACTGCTCACGCGGAAATCAAAGGATATTCATTTACACCAGAAATAAACCATCACACGTAACCCGAATCTCTACAAAAAAAGAAAAAAAAATGGAGACAAACCCTAAGCGGCGATTCGATATCAAAGGAAAAATCTGACCGGTGTTTGAAGATCTAAGACCGAGTTCAAACCAGACGGCTCAGAATAAGGTATACATGAACGATTTACTTACATGCGACAACAATTTTTAAGAATTTTGGTGGTTCTGAGATTTTTTATCATCGGAAAATCATTTGCTTTATTTCAAGAAGTGGGTAGTTTTGGGTTACGATTGTTTGGGGACGAAAAAGAAAATAGAAATGGCTGTCGTTTAAAGTGAAAATGGGTTTCAAGTGAAAGATTAAAATGAGTTTATACATTTTGTTTCGGTATGAGTTTGTAATTCTTAACTGTTAATAAATTGTGAATTGACAGGCCCTTGACAAGCCCGAAGTTGATCATACTCTGCCAAAAAATATATATCAAAGAAGGTGCCGATTCCACACACCGTGAAAAGATCGGCCGACACGAGCGTGTAGGATAATTTTTGGATGCATAGATTAATCTGTATGTAGGAATGGTGTAATTTTTGTTGGTTGAAATATGACATTATGCTCAGTAAATCTATTATTTACATAACAACTTGCAATCGTTATGACTGGATAGATGTAAATCAGGAAATTATAGCAATTAACAAGAATGCTCAACATATACTCCCTCTAATAATGATACTTTATAGTAAAATTATTGTAAATAAGTCGTAAAATAAGTTGTAAATAAGTTGTAAATACGTCGTAAATAAGTCGTAAAATAAGTTGTAAATAAGTTGTAAATACGTCGTAAATAAGTCGTAAAATAAAGTGGATCATTTTGGACGTCCTAAAATTCTGGAATTTTAGGAAGAACGTTGAAAAGAATTCAATTTGAATTTCAAAAGGTATCAATAAATATTTCGAAAATAAATAACAGATTGCTAATAAATAGAAAAATATTCGGGAACTCAATTTACTGTTAATTTTCCAAAAATAGAAACTAATTCAAATTAAGCAAGCGGTTAAATTTTTGAATATCGCTGGTTATTCAAATTGAAACTTCCTAAACGGTTTCATATTTGATTCAATTTTTTTTTTTAAAAACGGCCTAATAAAATACAGGCAGTCGAAATTAATAAGGGTAAAAATGTAAAAATTAAACAGTTAATAATCTGCCACGTATGCATAGTGGCTATTTACGGAGTATTTACTAAAGATTGACTAATTCACAATTCCTACCGCTTAGGTAGCTTATATAGCTAATTTTTTGTTTTTTTTTCCCATAAGAAGTATTACACTGATGAATAAAAAATAGAATCACATCGACAATCACCCAAATTAGGCTCGGTGTGACTTGTTAAAACAAAATCCTCTCAACAGATTAATATATCTTAAATGTAGGATAGATAAATAAAGGGTTATTTAGTTATATAGCCACACGGATATAGTGGATTGAGATATAGCCCACCTTTGGTTAATTTCTTGTAAATAGCCAAGTAAACTTATTAACAAATTAAGAAAAGCCTTATTTAACACAACCAAACATATATTTTAGGTAGTTAATAGGCTGCCACGTATGCAAGTTGGCTATTTACAAATTATTTACCAAAGGTTGACTAATTTACAATTCATATAGTTTAGGTGGCTTACGTAGCCAATTTTTTTATAAATAAATGTACTCGACAGTTGCACCAGTTTGGTGTAAAAGTTAAAACAATTTTAGTGTTATAAGTTGGAGATGGTTTAAATGAAATTTTCAGAGAAATAAAATAAAATAGTGAATGACAAATAATATGGAACTTCACAAGATGACAAGACAATAAGAAAAATACTTTTGGGAATTTGACAGGGAATCAGTCCTCATATTAAAACTTAAATAGTTCAAGGGTCACATATGCAAATAAAATGACTTAGATTTTTTTTTATTTTATTTTATAATTATTTTATTCAGAGGTTTGAATTCAGATCCCACCTCTTCTCTTTTCCCTCTCATTTCAAAACTTTAATTTCTCCCCCAATCAACACTGAAACTCTCGATAACACAATCCTAAAACCCTTGTTCGTCCATTTCAATCATCAATCGAAATCTCCGACGAACTCGAATCTCTACTCTCTCCGGCGATGCAGGACATCCTCGGATCGGTTCGCCGGTCACTGGTGTTCCGGACCTCTCACGCCGGTGGCGGCGGCGGAGACGATGGCGGGAGTTTTGGCGGATTCGTCGAGAAGATCGGCTCAAGTATTCGGAAATCGAGAATCGGACTGTTCACGAAGTCGCCGTCGGGGGTCCGGGCGCTTCCTCCGCCGCCGCCGATGCCGGCAATTCGGTGGCGGAGAGGCGATTTGATCGGCGCCGGAGCGTTTGGACGCGTGTACATGGGGATGAACCTTGACTCCGGAGAGCTTCTCGCCGTGAAACAGGTTTTCTTTTTATTTTTAAAATTAGGTTTTCAGTACATTAAATTTAATATATGTATATATATTTATTGTTATATTTGCTCTTTGTTTTGAAGGTTTTGATTGCGGCAAAAAGTGCTTCGAAGGAGAAAACACAGGTATGTGTAGCTCTAATAAAAGCTTGGTTAGATGTTTTAAATTGAACTTACGGGTAATAGAAACGTTTCTGCATGTTTTATGGATATAGCTTTGTTAACAGTTTTTACTTCAGATTAAATAACTAAAGAAAGTATCAATTTTGATTTAGATATCTTTTGAGTTAAAGCTTTAGCTGCATTTTAGTGAAAAATCATGGTAAGAATACAGAATTAGCAAGTGTTATGAGAAATTGACTTTTCTTTTTCATTATGGGAACATGCAAATTTCTATTAATGGATTATTGCAAGTAGGGGAATTGTAACTAACTAACTAACCAACTAAGTACTTTGGTAATCAAAATCTTTGTTGATTATAGTTCTTCATCATCTAATGTTTAGTATTATCCTAGTAGATTATTTGGTATCCTTAGAATGGCTGTTCTAAAGTAATTTACTGTCATTTAATTAGCAATCAGATATTGTAGCGTAGTTGGAAAATGAATGTTTTTATGTTGAAATGTCTACTGACGAAATAGGCTCACATTCGAGAGCTGGAAGAGGAGGTGAACCTTTTGAAGAATCTTTCGCATCCAAACATAGTTGTGAGTATCATTTCTTTTTTTGTTTGTGGAATTGGTTTGTGAGTTCTTTCCTTCTGATAGCATTTTTGTTTGTTCTACAGAGGTATTTAGGAACTGCCAGAGAGGATGAATCATTGAATATCTTATTGGAGTTTGTCCCAGGTGGATCTATATCATCTTTGTTGGGGAAATTTGGATCATTTCCCGAGTCGGTAAGTTATTTTCAAGTGGGTTTGAACGATGTATACTTTTCGGTTTGAAATTTGGGTAAAGATCATTTCCATGAATTCCTAACTAAACAGGTCATAAGAATGTATACAAAACAATTGTTATTGGGTCTTGAGTACCTTCACAAGAATGGAATCATGCACAGGGATATTAAGGTAACTTCTCCTCGACTTTGTCCGACCATTTTGCAGATTCTATGTATAAAGTTTCTGTCATTGAATACTGGGTGTGGTCATGTCAGGGCGCAAACATACTTGTCGACAACAAAGGATGCATCAAACTTGCAGACTTTGGAGCATCCAAAAAAGTTGTTGAACTGGTATGATTGTTTAGCATTTATCTCCACATATGGGTTTGCTATATTTTCTCACACACTAAACGATTATTTGCTTCTGTTCATTTCAGGCTACTTTAAATGGGGCCAAGTCAATGAAAGGTACACCATTTTGGATGGCACCTGAAGTTATTCGCCAAACTGGCCATAGTTTGTAAGCATTCAACTTTTTTATACTGCGTAAATTTAATATTTGCACTCTCTCTCGCCAACAAGATTTGGCAAAAATGATTATTTCTCACGAGTACTTGTAGTTGTTTCTTTAGGCAGTTCATGTTAGGCTTACTTTAAACAAGTATTGATTATCAAAAAGAGTAGAGTGATTAAGTAATGACTACAACCTCTTGAAACTTCTCTATGTTTCTCCGTTCAGAACCCCTCTTTGTTTAGAATTATGAGCTGGATTTTTAGAGCATACTTGATTAAAAAAAAATAACCAAAAATAACTATGATAAAGATTTCTCAAGCACACACCAATCTGTGATCAGTAATTTTGAATTACATGAAGATTCTTTACGTTTTTTAAATTCTCAATTGATATACTCTTGCTCCTCTGCAATGAATTTCGTCTCTTGCTCGAGTATGATATGACAGAGTGCAATATATATTACTCCGTAGTTATGTCCATTGCACTCACAATACATTAAAATGTTACAGTTCGGCCGATATATGGAGTGTTGGATGTACTATGATTGAGATGGCTACAGGAAAACCACCATGGAGTCAGCAATACCAAGAGGTATACACATTTCAACTTTTATATTCTCCCTTTTTACAATTTTTTTCTTCTCTCTTCTATGTTGGATTGACTAGAATATTATAGCTCATTTTCCCTTCAAGAATTGTGGACTAAGATTAGATGTTTCTTTCAGGTTCAAGCTCTTTTTTATATTGGAACAACAAAATCACACCCACCCATCCCTGAACATCTCTCACCTGATGCAAAGGACTTTCTGCTGAAATGTTTGCACAAGTATGATTCATTATTTCGTCATATTTTTTTCCCCTTGGGTAGACTAAAAGTCGCTCATTTTTCATCTTTGGATTTAATTATTAAACATATAAAAGCAATGTATATCTTACTATGTGCTTTCAGGGAACCTGATTTAAGGCCAGATGCATCAGAGTTGTTGCAGGTAACATTCAACTGCATATATTCCTTTATTCCCATAGGCCGTGTAGTATTGAAACTAAGCATTAAAGTACATTACAGACAATCTTATCTTTTATGGATCTAGGTGACTTATATTTTCAGTGACATATATTTAGACCTTACATGAGCTCACTTTTTTGTTCTATTGGTAATGGTAATCCATTCTTATGGTATTTTATTTTACTTGTAAACTAACTTACGGAAATTATCTGCAGCATCCATTTGTCACTAGGGAGTATCAGGAACCTCACCCAGTATTCCGCACTTCAATTATGGTCGGTACATTTGCTGTGAGAATGTAATTATTTTTTTTTACTACACTGTTCCTATCTTCTCAGAATTTTATTTTGTTTTGGTAACTTCACCTCCACCAGGATTCTGGAAACGTAAATGTAACACCGGGTGGAAATCTTAGAAGCTCGTAAGTATCTTGTAACTTAATGGCATTTTTATATGCTCTATGCAATCTTGACTCTTGAAGTTACACTGATGCTGCTACTGCTACTGCGTGAACTTTCTAATCAGAAGGTCCTGTGGAGGCTTGAAAGATATATTCGACATGGGTAGTGTGAGATGCTCAACCATATACCCCGATAACTTCTCCGTAAATGGATCGCAATGGAGGCAAAACAATTCTGATGACGAGATGTGTCAGATCGACGACAAAGACGATCTTGTGGGTAGTTCGATGCTCAAGTTCGGATCCGTCTTAGAATCGAATGATTTAAATAAGGTAACGGACATTTTTTTTCCCTCCCACTTTCTAGACACTTAACGCTAAATTATTGACGTAGTGGGTTCTTTTGAATAGAGCTTTAATCCGATGTGTGAACCAACGGATGATTGGCCGTCTAAGTTTGATAAAAGCCTTGAATTGGATGGGAGCGGATTGAATCTATCTCCAAATCGAACAGTTCAAACGCCGGATGTTAGCCCTGGAATAAATGGCGTGGAGAGCGAGTTCAAATTTTGCAACGGCTCGCTTGCCGCTGAGGATGACGAGGAAGTAACGGAGTCGAAGATCAGAGCCTTCTTGGACGAGAAGGTGTAATTTATTGTCCTCTCGGATACCCTCATTAAGGAAAAACGAACTATCTTGATAAAAAAAAAATCCTTATTTTGTCAGGCACTTGATCTAAGGAAACTACAGACACCCCTCGAAGAGTTCTACAATAGAACCATGAACGCAGCTAGTCATCATCCAAGGGTGATGGGAATCCAGGACGGTGAAAACGTTCCTTGCAACTTTAATTTACCTCCGAAAAGCAAGTCACCGAGCCGAATGCCTAGCAGAAGATTCTCTGCTATGGTTGACGCGGTCAAAATGGCCAGCCCTGGGACCAAGAGTCATACAAAAAATGTATCGAATTCCAACGGTGTACATATACGAGCTCTGCAAGAAATCCAGTCACCCCGGCTTAGTGAACGTAAAGATATTGATGCTGTCGTGGAAGGGTCGTTCAGTCAGAGGTTCGGTTTCGTCGCATAATTTTTGTACGCTGTGTAGTTTATTCCCGTGATTTTCTAGCAATCTAAAACGGGTTTTGTTTGAAACAGAAACGATAGGGAAAGGAAATGGACGGAGGAGCTAGTTGAAGAGATTGAGAGGACACGAGGCATGTTTCTTATGTTTCATCATACCTCTTCGAAAATTACAGTTTTATTCTTAGTATCAAATTCGATTAGCTCTCACATGTCATTTTAACAAACACAGCTTATAAATGTGTGGTTTGTTGTAACGAGTAACGCTATATTATCTTAGTTTATGAATTTTTGACGGAAGAAACATTGTGCAGAAATGATGCGCCAGGCGGGTACAGGATCGAAAACATCGTCCCCAAAGGATCCGATTTTAACCCGACAGAGGGACAAAAGGGCCGGGATTTTTTCCCCCGGAAAATGAAACTGTATGTACCCTCAAATTGTATTTTTTATATACATATTTCTCGTACGGAAAGTAAGTTATAGCGTTTTCCGTTATGGGGGTGATCATCATCATGTGTGCATTTCATTTCCTTTGGTGAGAAAAATGGTGTCCAATCGTAAATTGGTCACCTTGTCATGCCTGTAATTTTTTTTTATTTGTATTATTATTTGTCTTCATTATATAAGAATGTCTTGTTTTGGGGATATGAGTCATGGAGTACTTTACTTTGTATCAATGATATATATATTTACCTATATGGAATGGAACCAGTGTTGCATGATTATGTAACATTTTAGCTGATGTTTCTTTATTTTCCAATAAAATTTGATCTGTTGAAAATGATCATTAGATTTTGTACATTTACATTGTTAAAAAAAATGCATTGACTTTCTTGCTTATTTCAGTGATAGACCTGTTAGTTCATTACAAATGTATATATACCGTTATTGTGGATTGCCATCATCAGCAGACTTGTAGTTGTAGATCTCTGGATCGTTTCGCGCCACAGTACTTATGCTTTTTTGGGGTCACATATGTTTTTTATGCGATGGCCTAAAAAAGGAAAGAAAAAAAAAAAAGATTGCTCATCATCTCAAATAATGAAACGTTATTTCCTTGTCACGAAAAAAAAAAAAAAAAGAAGAAGAAAACAAAATAGGAATAGTTTTGTTTGAGCATGACATATTGATGCCGTATTCCTTACCAAAAAAGGAATGAAACACAATACAATTTTTTTTTTTTTAATGCTAATACACACACACCCTAGCTGCTACATAATTTGTCTGCCACACCTAGCTGCTATTATATATATATATATATATATATTTCTTCTTCTAGTCTTAAATTTTGTCCCCGTGTTCTATGACCAGTTAGTCACTAACCAGCACTATTGTTAGGTGTGGCTTTAACCCATCTCTTTCACTGTGTTTGGTGAGGTGTAAAAGATGAAGAAAATAAATAATAAAAATTAATTTCGGGATACGAAAGGAATAATCTCATCTTGGTAATATAGAAATTATGATTGAAGAAAAAAAATGAAAAAAATAAAATATGGGATGTTTACTAAATTTATTTTCAAGTGTAACTATTAGAGACTAATGGATTTGAAAGTTAGACTAATTTAGCCAAAAAAAATTTGACCAATCAATAAATTTCAACAAAATAGGTGAGGTGTATCTAGAATTAGCATAATTATAAACCCCAAACTTGATTAAATCCAATGGTAAATAATTTAAATACGTCGTATACAAATTTGTAATACGGTAAATATTTTGATTTTATTAAAAATTAAGGAAAATGGACATAAAAGTATAGAAATATGACAAAGAAATATAAATAACAAAAACTATTTAAAATTAAAAATAAAAATGAGTGATAAAGACATCAAAATGAAAATCAATTAGAACTAATCACACTGTAAGTATTCCTCTTACAATGTCAATATTTTGTATACAATGTTAAACCTTGATTATTTGCTTAAAACTTAAAATATTGGTAATTTTTATAATCATTTATTTAAAAAAAGACGATTTTTATCAAATTATATAAACGTCTCAAATTAGTTTTTCATTAATAACAATTATATATAGTAGTTATTAGTGAAAAAAAAAAACAGTTACTCGATATGACACGTACTATTTTTATTATACGAATCAATAAATATATTTATTTTCTTTCTTATATAATTTTATTTCTTTCTTCCAATCATAGGCTAGAACGATTTATACATTTATATTGATCGGAATTTATCTAAAGGTGTATCATCATGCGCTTGGCAAATTTATATATCCTAAACTTTTGCTTTGATGGATATTGATTCATAGACCATTCCGCAAAAGAAAATAAAACAAAATATTGCCTCTTCCAAAGCTATCTTTATAGAGTTTTCATCAGCCCAAAATTTCTTCTCACCTAGTTTTAATTTTTTTTTTTTTTTTTTTTTTTTGTCGTGTGTATTTATTCTTGTCTTTGATTGTTGTTGGTGGGTCATATTGAAAATATAATAAAAAAATAAAAAGCTTTATAAGACGAAAAAATATCCTGATAATAATGCGGGTATTTTTATAAATATATATTGTCAGGCATGAGTACGTAGGTGTGAAAATTATAATTAGTGTGTGTAATAGAGAAACATGAGCCGTTCTAATTCATTAAAATGTTGGCTTTATGAGCCGCCTCTAATAATTATCAATGTTTCCTAATCCATTTACACAATGGACCATTATGCTTTTTCTTACCGTAATTTCTTATCAGATGAAGGAAAGGGGAAAAAAAAAGAGAAATTGTAAAATTTAGGCCACTTAAAACTGTCAATTGAGAAATAGCCAATGTTTCAGTTTTAGCTAATAACTAGCCATTCTAACTATTTTAGGCAGTTATATTATCTTTGCATTTAACTATTTTATCCCTGCTTTGTTATATTTTTTTTGTATTGGAAAACTATTATTTTGACAACAAAAAAATTGGCAGGGTTTATTTTTATTCCTTTTTAAGCAAAGATTTCCGCAGATTTTATCTGATTCACTTTTACTTCAGTTATATTTACATTTTTGTGAACGAGTAATCAATGCATTTATTTTAGATAAATTTGTGTTAATGGTGTTTAGCTTTATTAGTTGTAGTTATATTTGTAGCTATGGCAAGCAGTGATGATATTACGAATTCATATCTAACCATCCAGAGATGAAAATAATTAAATGATATCATGTAAGATAACAATTGTCTATTTTTAGTTGTTCTTGAATAATTTAAGTTGTTTTGTTTGACAATATTATTTTGACAACAAGTTTTTTTTTTTTAATAAACATTGCTTATCGTTAGCATTATCAAATTTAAAAATGCTTACCATTTGTTTATTATAGATTATAAACAAACATAGTTTTTTTTTTTTTTTTTTTTTTTTTTTGTAATTGTTGTATTCACACATGTATTTGAATTTTAAACTTGTATGTTTGTAAATAAACTGAATTTTGTTTGTTATTTTATAATAATATGTTATATGTAAGCTTGCCATTTAGAAACGTTGATATGGTTTGTTATTTAATAAGCGATAAAATATATTTGATACTTCACATGAGAGAGGATGAGAACTAATGTACAGTAGAGGGATAATTATTTCAAAATTTGAATATAAGATAGAACAAATAGCATAAAATGAGGAGATGATATAAACGTGACTTTGTCAAGATATTTTGTTACTTTTTATATTTTAATCAATGCTATGTGAATTCATTTATCGATTTGGCACCCTTTCCTATTTACTTAGTCAATCTCATTAAATCTGTTTGAATATTATTTGTTAATTGTCTTGTTAATTATTAATATTTAAATTTAATACCAGCTTTAGGAAGGGCAAATTAGTAATCTATTCTACACTTAATAAGCCCAGTGGCTATTTATTAAAAAAATTAGGGAACCGTGGCTATTTTGCAATAGCTCAAACTTAAGAAGGCTACCATGCTTCGTTTCCCAAAAAAAAAAAAAAAAAAAAAAAAAAAAAAATCATCAGAGATCTATCACAGTGGTTACTTTGAGCAAAAGTTAGAAAAGTTCATTGAATTATTTATATGAGCCAAGTACTGAAAAATACTTGGTCAGGTCAAAATTACAAAAAGCAATAACTTTTGCTCTCTAAATTTATTTCAAATATACACAGTGTACATGTCTATATGTGGTTGAAACTTGAAAGTTATTTTGGAGCAAGAGAGCGTTTTGAAATGAAAAGGCAAAAAAAAGTATTGAATTATGAGCTTAGCTTGTGAATGATTGGAAAAGACAAGAAGGCAAGAAAAGATGTTTTGTGTGGGATGATTTTTTTTTTTTTTTTTTTTTTTTTTTTTTGGCAGTGAGAGCAACTTTTATGACGTGAGACCTGGATTGTGGGAGATTAAAGAGGTGATTAACCAAAACAAAATATAATTGAGTAATAAACTAATTATAATATGATATACTATTCAAACAAAGTTGCATTAAAAAGATGAAAAGTAATGGGACATGAAATCTATTTGGGGATTGATCATGCACTCACGATAGATGATAGTTACCAAAAGAAGTAAAAGACATATCTTATAGTGATTAACTTGTCTGAAGAAAAATAAGTACAAAAAAAAAAGAGAAGATTAATTTTTATCACATGCAAGGCAAAGTTGTAAATGAAAAGCTTAGTTCAATTATTAAAAAAAAAAATGGAACGTCAAATGTGTAAAATCTTTAGCCGACCTTATTGTCATGTACAGCATGAGTCCCGGAAGGCTAATCAGAAATTAATTTTACTTCTTTCTTTTTTTTCTTAGTGAGGCATAATGATTTTGACCATATTATTATGGTCTTTGATTTTGTTGGGAAATCTGGATTCGTGCAAATCAACTCGCAATATATTGGTGGACCATTCTTTTCGGACAAGAGAATATTTTTCATGATATGCAATTATGCATGAATATTCTTGCTTTAGTAGTAGAGGTAGGTATCTCTCTCTCTCTCTCATAGTGGGATAAATTAGTCTCATTTTGAATCACGAAAGCTATTTTATTTGCTCCACTTCCCATCACATTTTTTCTCTTTCAAGAATTACAATATTTTAGGTAATTGTGTTTCATGTCTTTCAGACTTGTCACATTAAAATAAATTATATAATAACCAAATATGTGCATGTTTAGAAAATGAGGAGAAAAAATGAAGGGAAAATATCAGGAGTATCCCTCGTGTTTAATCGAAATGCGAGATTTATCTCTTTTATATTTAGAAATATCAGACATATCTCTTCAGTTTAATATAAATGACATATACCTCTCCTAAAATATCAGACATATCTCTTCAGTTTAATATAAATGACATATACCTCTCCTAAAAAAATGTTATATTACAAATATCACCCTTTTCGTTTATTTTTTACAAAAAAATAATTTGAACTCCTCAAAATACCCTTAATAGAATAAATATTTATTTACTATTTTATTAAAAAAATCAAAATCTCTCTTTATAAAAAAAATCATTAACTTTTTATAAAGAAATTTTTTGTATATAGAATAGAAAATAAAAAAAAATTATTTCATTAAGGGTATTTTGGGGAGTTCAAATTATTTTTTGTAAAAAATAAACGAAAAATGGTGATATTTGTAATATAACATTTTTTTAAATGATGTATATACCATTTATATTAAACTGAAGAGATATGTCTGATATTTATAAAAATAAAGGGGATAAGTCTTGCATTTCGATTAAGGACGAGTGATTTTCATGATATTTTCCCAAAAAGGAAAGAGAGAGAGAGAGAGAGAGAGAGAGAGAGAGAGAGAGAGAGAGAGAGAGAGAAGAAACAAAAAGAACTGGGATAAGATTGAAGAATTTCGTGTGGCTGTAATTTAAAACCAATCCTTTTATTTAGGAATAAAAAAAAAAAACCTTTACCATGTATTATTGTTTTGGACATAAGTAATATATAACTTAATCTTACTTATTGAATAGGCGTCGTGACTTTATTATTATAGCTTTTTATTCCAATAAATAATGGTGCAAAATCTAAATGGTTGATACTTGACATAGTGATAATTGCCAGACAAATTATTTTGGTTCAATTTTTTTTTACATAATATTAATTAATTTTATTGGTGTAGTCTTTTAGCGGATAATGATAAGACATCATAAATTTTATTCGAATTTAATCCGAATACCACAACTATATTACATATATATATATATATATATATATATATATATATATATATATATATATTTAATCCATATTAATGATAGAAACCGGAATTCCATGAAAAGGACAATGCTAAATGCCGGAGAATGTGGAAGGGAAAATATTCATACGTGGACGGAATTAAAACCCAAAATTACACTTACGTATTTTTTATTATATGACAATATCACATGCATATTATATATACCACATAAAATGTGATTTCGACCTTAAAGTTCGAACAATAAAGTTGAGATTTAATGTTATGCTTGTTTATTATGTGTTTGCAGACGTGTCTCCACATGAATACCGACCGTAAGCTTCGAAATGTGTATAAAGATTAGGTCGCTTCTTAGGTGTCATTTTTAAGACGTAACATGCATATTCTTATCCATTTGCATGGAAAGAACATTGAGAGCAAAGGTTCCGAAATTTTGATTACGTCACGTATTTTTATAACAAATTATTAGTTATATGAGTCACATTACATACATTATTATTCTATTTTTCTACTTTTTTACCTTTTAAAATTTCATTATAAAATAGTGAAAATCCGGTAAAGAAATTAGGACACTTCGTTGTTGATGGGAAAATTGTTCATTAGTGAAAGAGCAACTGTTTTATCCATAATAAATTTTGTTAGAGATAATTAAGTCCATTTTTGCCCACTAATTTTTCTTCTTTTTTTTGGGTCCATTTTTGGGTTCTTGTTTTTTCTTTGTTCAAGGTGGATATGGTGGTGGGGTATTAAGATGGGTAAGAGGTACCTCTTTAAGACAAAAGTGGTTTCTTTTGTTGGTGACGCCTTAACTAAATAGACCCACCAACATTAAGATTGAGAGAGAGCTCATTTTTTTTTACTTCTAATAAGCAAGAGCTCAAAAAAATTCTCTACTTCTCTCAAAAAAAAAAAAAAAAAAAAACTCTACTTTGACCTAGCTGTCTTATGTTTTTTTAACAAAATATATAGGAATTCATTAAGCATTTAATATGTATCATTTGCAATCCGTACAATATAGCTGGCAATAATTGAATTTTATGTCATTTGTTAGGATAATTTGTGGCATATTATATGTATTTTGTGCTTTTGTTCCACTTTCTTTGTTCGCAAATGATACATATTTCTTTGTCATTATGTATTAAACTAGGCTACGTCTTTTTTCTTTAAATTTATTTAGGGGTTTTTAGTATTTATATAACCAAAAAGGATAAATGTTAACGCACTGATGCCACTAACGCACTTTTAAGGGGAGAGACACACATATGAGTCCGGTGATTGTTGCGATAATTCACACACGCAAACGTACGTGTCGTCCAAGTATACGTGTAGAAGTATGAGCGTCGAACTCACGAGAAATAGAAATTCAACTATTTACTTTAGTTTGTTACGAATTGATTCCAAATAAACGGGAGATGGTTTTGAATAGATTAACGAAATTAAATATATAAAAAAATAATAATAATCATGAGTTCTCAATAAAGGGAAAATAGGGATCATGACTTCAATGAAAGAAAAGAAAAAAGAAGAACAATTAGATTCGAGTTCAAGAGACTCGTCGGATGCATCGATTCCATCGAAAAACATTTTTTCTCTCTTCAAAAAGCTCTCCAAAGTAGCCAAACAATATAATAAAAACTAAAACAAAGGGAAATATGTGTTTTTGAGGATACGAGGTCGAAAACATTTTTTCTCTCTTCAAAAAGCTCTCGAAATTGCATTTTTTTTTCTTGTAGCTGATAATGTATCATCGTGAATTATTGACTCCGCTGCTACAAACCATAATTGCTGCTCCTTGACTGGTTTTAGGAAAAGCAAAAGCTTAGAGGATGACAACTTCTGCTTCAAGTGGGGTGATGGGAGCGTAGTGTCTATGAAGGCTGTGGGATTCGTGACGCTGTCTTTTGAAGACAACACTTTAAATTTGAATAATGTTTATTATGTTCCTTCCTTTGGGAAAAACCTAATATCTGTTGCTCAACTTTTCGAGCAAGATTATTGTTTGAAGTTTATAAAGAATGGAGTTCGTATTTCTCTTTCAAATTCTTTTGTCACTGATGCATGCATGCATGTAGGGCTTTAGTGGAAAAGCAAACTGGCAAACAGATCAAAACTCTTCGATCCGATCGAGGTGGTGAGTATATGTCTTGAGAGTTCGATGACTTTCTTAAAGAAGAAAGTATTGCTTCTCAGCCTACCGCACCTGGCACACCTCAACAAAACGAAGTGTCAGGGAGAAGAAACCGAACTCTCATTGAGATGGTCAGATCAATGATGAGTTACTCATCATATGGCGATAGTCTACTCACAACTTTTTCAAGTTTCATTAACAAACCAGGTTTTATCAAATTAAGTTTCATTCTCCTCTCTCCCCATGAGTTAACCGTGTCACAAAACCAGGTAATTCATTCACAAAGTCTCATCGGCAATATAGAAAGTTTCAAACAATATAGAAAGTTTCAAATCAGGTAATTCATTCACTTAAACAATATAGAAATTTTAAACAACCAATCGACAAGAGATGAGTAATTGAACCTGATTGATTTCACGATGTTCAATCCGCAAGAGAAGATGTTCAATCGTGAGGAGATCTGATTTTGATTTCACGATGTTCAATTGGCAAGAAAAGATCTGATTTGGGCACCAGAGGTCGGAGGCGGAATTAAGCTTAGTCTGTTTAAAGCTCTTCTCTTCTCCCCATAATCAGAGGGAAAAAGATTCGGGAAAAATAAATTGGAGAAAAAAACTTAGGTCAGAGGGAAAATATTTGGGAAAATATAGTTACATAGATCGAAGACGAAGAGAATTAAGAAGTAGGGCTTACCTCGGATTGGGTCGGTGTGGCCTGTGGTGTTGGTGACGAGAACCGAAACTGTTCGACTAACGCCTTCGGTGCGGTTTGGGTTGAACCGAAGATCATCGGGTCTGAATGGGTGGGTTTGTTCGGACAAATGGGTCGGATTGGGTTGTCGGATTTTTCGGATCGGCTGACCCGATGTACATGCCTAAATAAAATTATAAAATTTTTGAAAAAGTTGCATAGATCTTAAACAGTTAAAAAAAATTCGTCTTGTCTCTATGCCTTTTTTTTTTTACTTTTCTAACCGGGTTTTATACCGCATACTTTTACGTCTATGATTTACATAATTGGTCCATTTTTTTATTTAGCGGAAGAAAAAATGTTTTTAAGAGCTCAAAGTTCATGTCATTTCTATAATTTAGTTAGCTGATTTTTAGACTTATATTAAAGAGATTAACCTAATCCAAGAATATCAGTATACAACTTAAAATATACTATTTTCGCGATAGAAAGTTTAGACGCTTTATTTTGCGATTACTTTCAAAATAACATGTGATTTCTACTTGCTCCCTCCTGCCTTTTGAGTTATTAAAAAGAAAAACTATTTGATATGGTTGACGATGAATATATATAATTAATTTCATAAAAATTAAACATATATTGAATTATAATTGTATGAACTCACAGCATATTTGTTACACCTGAATTGAATCAATATTGACTTGTAATAAAATTAGATTGATATTCAAAGAAAAAATTGAAAAATAACCTGTTCGATCAAGTAATTAAAAGGAAGGAATATATCATACTTTGAACATTTACAAAACACCCAACAAAAAAGTAAGTCAACAGATCGAACTCGTACGTTATTCAATATTTATGTATCTATTCTTAAATAGGGGTTTTTTTTTTTTTTTTTTCAGAACTCTGTAGCTTAAGAGTTAATCTTTAAATTACGGTCTAAGTTGCCAGACAACTTATTTAATAATAGTACAATAAACCTTCCGATCTCCTCTGACCTCTCCTAGTTTTTTTCAAGATTAAATTCTGTAAACAAAATTTTATATTTTAATATATACATGTATGTATACAAACAATACTAGCCATCTCTTAGTGACAAGTTTATTCTTCATATTATATCATTGTCTATCTCATTCCTAAATATGATCTGATTAATTTCTAGATCGGGACTTTAGACAGTTCATGAGTTTTCTTATATGTTTTCATTGTCCAAAGTTTTGGTTGGCGTAGTTGGAATGAGAGAAGGTGCGAAATATGAGAAGCGCTATGATTATGACATGGAAGAAGAGAAGTATCGATGGAGACGAATAAGCGCTAGTAAAACCAACGAAAGGATCTAATCGACCTCACTAGAGTTTCCATCATCGCCACTCGCACATAGGATACGCTCATTTTCTCCGATCGACCACCACTGTCGCGTTGGTGGCGCTCCTAGTATATTTGAAATAGCCTAGGAGATAAGTTTAGTGTGAGATAGAGAAGCTTATTAATTGGTGATCGTTAAAGTGCTTGCTCTAAAGGTGTTAGAGATGTGGACGGTCTGGTCCGGTCTAAAACCGTCTTAATAAGTGGAAAAGACCGTTGTAAAGTTTTTAAATTTTTGGACCGTACCAGGCCATGTAATAAAATTAAACTAAACCAAACCGCTTGAAACTAGTTCTGTGTGGTTTAATATGATTCGAGTATTTTTTTTAATTATTGGTGTGATTTCAAAACTATGGCCATTAGAAACTTTTTAAACGAAATTCATTAGAAACTTTGACCATGACATAAGAGTGATTATTTTTATGGTAGCAAAATTGTTGGAAATTAATCATGTTTCACTAATGCGGAAAATAGAATCCTAAACGATTTAGATATAATGAAAATACAAATAACAGGTTTAGTTTCTATTTTAATTAAACATATTGATGAGCTACTAAAAAAAAAAAAAAAAAAAAAAACCCTAATAAGAACTATTCTAAGTGTGGAATGCCCTGTGTTGGTCGAAAAGTCCACTACCCCAAACCCCTTATTTAAAGCCTTCTAGTTTACCCAAATAGAATATGTACTTTCCTGATTTGATTTAATCTTATTCTATTTAATATGAAATATTTATTCTATGATTAATATAAAACAAATGTCTTCAAGATACATTAATAAATAAAATATTCCGATCATATTTAATATTTATTTATTTCTTGTATTAGAATATATTATTCAGGTAACTGAATAATATATAATATCTCCATCATATTCTCAGTAAATAATATAATTAATATATTATTTGTTTATCACAATAAGATATAGTAGAGAATGTCTTCATGATGCTCACATAAATAATTAGTATATTAAATATTCACTCAATTGGATCATATTCAATATACAATATTTATTTCTTATTTGAGAAAAACTTCAATTTGATCAAACAAATTTAAGGCCCACGTACAGTGATGTACACGCCTACCACAAGCCTCATTGTGTCTTGTGGGCTGATTTAAATTGTTCTTTTTAGGCTCATTTAAATCTTAGTGATATTCCGAAGTTAACTTATTCGTAAAGTATCTTATTACGAATGCGGAAGATGTTGCAACTAAATTGTGGTACTGAGCTTGTAGTCAAATCACATATTTACTACAAGAGTATCCTTGTCCATCTCGTCAGAGCCGACTGGGGCACGATGGACCTAATAACTCAAAGCTAGATGAACACGAACGAGAGTGTAGGCACTATTACCTTTCTTATTTTCGTTTCATCAAATCTTGGTGATATTCCACTATAATAATAAGACTAAACCTCTCAAAGTTATCAGAATTATATATACTCTATCATTTATATAAAGTGTCCATTGATATAACCAGTACATATAGTCTACCCTCCAAGTTCAGCTTGTGACACGAAAGGGTCAAATATACCATTATACCCTCGAGTCACTTATGTGCCCTGAGTGTCACCGATTCCCCTGGTAAAGATTCCTTTGTCACGCATAGTGCAAATGTGCGCTCAATCTAACGGTTCTGGAATCGAGTATTAGGTTAGCGAACATTGACTCTCTTTATTAAGAGTTGGATTCCACTTTTTATGTTTTCATTCCATCATTGATTATATCCTGGTCTCCTAAAATATAACTATACAAGCATCTATGTAGCTGTGGACGAATGAATGAAAGAGTCGAGTGTATAACCCCGACTTCCAAGAGCACCTCAAGATTTAAGTGGATCTATATTATGATCATCAGTTGTGATTGCGATACGTGTCATCGTAACGGTCACTTATTAAACGATGTACTTAATTGCAACATGTTCAGGTCATGTAAAGAGAACTTATACAGAATGCTCTCACTCAGTGAACCGCATATGTGATATCAAATCTAACTAGTTAGGTATAGATCTATCACTGACCAGTTTAAGCGTTCCACCCGAGACTTATATTTTTCACATAAGATCTAAAGATATAAATTATACAAGATATATTACATCTAGTCAAGTGATAAAAATGAATATTTATTTTATTAAATTCAACCGATAAATGTTTATCAGATGCTCTTCTATTAGGCAACAATCCTAACAATACTTTTCATCACACGCACACACACACACGCACACGCACGCGCACACACGCACACACGCACACACGCACACACGGGTCAATTTTAGCTCTTCATATTTATTTGTGGTTCCATTTTAGCTCTTCATATTTATTTGTGTGTCCATTTTAACTCTTCATACACACACACACACACACTTAGGTTCTTCAAAGATTGGGTCAATTTTAGCTCTTCATATTTATTTGTGGATCCATTTTAGCTCTTCATATTTATTTGTGGGTCCATTTTAGCTCTTCATATTTATTTGTTCTTTATATTGATTTCTTTCTTCATTTTTTTTAATGTTTAGGGTTTAAGATTTATATTAAATAATATGTTTTATGTGAAATCAAGTGGAATTGAAGTTTAAAATATGATTTCCATGTTTTTTTTTTTTTTAAGTTTTTACAAATTTGTGAATTTTTGTAGGTAAAGATTTATTGGCAACAATCCTAACAAAAATACCTTTCATCATTAGTCCTCTCTCTCTCTCTCTCAATTAGGTTCTTCAAAGATTGAGTCCACTTTAGCTCTTGATATTTATAATGATATTAACTTTTGTTTGACATGCTTAGGGTTTGAAGTTCGAACGTTAGGGTTCTTTGAATTTAGAAGAAAATATATTTAAGAATCTTTCAAATGTAAATTATTTTTTTAATTTATTAATGTTTTATATACCAAATTTAGATTTTTTTTAATTTATTATATTTTTTTTTGGGATTTGAATTTGATATTGTGGTACGTAGTTACACTACTACAAAAATAGGATTCTACAACGCTTAAAAAACGTTGTAGAATGATTCTACAACGCTTCTTAAGCGTTGTAGAATCCTGCGTTGTAGAAGCTTCTACAACGCTTAAAAATCCGTTGTAGAATCCAACAGCTTTCTACAACGCTTAATTATCCGTTGTAGAAACTACGCTTCTACAACGGAATCTTAAGCGTTGTAGAAGCTTCTACAACGGTCTAATTCCATTGTGTAATTTTAAAATATTTTCACACATGTCGCCGCGGCGACGTATATTTTTCGCCGCGGCGACGTGCTTCTACAATGGATTGATTTTCCGTTGTAGAAGGACCTCGCCGCGGCGAGAATTATACGTCGCCGCGGCGAGTTATTTGCCGCGGCGAGGTACGTTCCGAGCCGCGGCGAGAACATTCTACAACGGATTTTCAATCCGTTGTAGAAGCACGTCGCCGCGGCGAAAAATATACTTCGCCGCGGCGAGAAATTCGCCGCGGCGACGTCAAATCTTAGCCGTGGCGAGATGATTCTACAACGGATATAATGCGTTGTAGGAAGGCGATGAATTTTTTTTTTAAAACTCGCCGCGGCGAAGAAAAAATCTCGCCGCGGCGAGACTAAGATTTCTAATTTGCTTGCTCTCGGTATCTTGTCTCGCCGCGGCGAGAAGTATAGTTCGCCGCGGCGAGAATCATTTATTTTCAATCCACAATTTGTTTTTTACACGATACTAGCACCTGAAAATAATCTTCAATACAAAAAATATCTAATATATACATTCATCTCAAATATCCTCATCTTTAAAACATTCAAAATCTAATATATACATCTTCGAAAAAACTAGCTAATCGTCACAGTTAATAAATGTTTGTACATAAGTTACCCATTCTTCCCTAACTCTCTCTAAATCCTCTTTTGTATAGGATTTCTTATTTTCTAATTTTCCTACACCTCCTACGACTATATCACGCATATAAGAAATGACAAAATACCCGCATTCCGTGTTTCCCGTTTGTCTCGGAGCGTCCCAAGCCTTGATGTACGTTGATTGCCCGTTACTATTGGCGTTTTGATGCTCGAGCTTGAAATCAACAAGAACCCTATATAACACGGAGATTATAAGAGAAAAAACATCTAGAACGGTTTATAATAAAAATTATTTAAGAAATCAAAATATTACCTTTTTATCAATCGATTTAAATCTGTTGGGATTTTATTTCTCAACGGGTCAAAGAACATAGCGCTATTTCTCCAAAGGTCGAGGACAACGAGCATCCAATGCGCACCTTTGTTATACGGCATCAAAACTAGTTCACCAAATTTGCAATGTCGTACCACGTTTCCAACGTCCTTGACTCGTTTTGACAAATAAGCCTCCTCGTCGTCATTTTGTATATACGAACTTAAGCTCGGATTTATAAAACAAAAATTTCGAGTCTTCTTCGCCTTTTCTAGCCTCGATCGTAGATAGCTATGACAAACAAATATTTAGTTGATCAAAACACTAAATATTGAATATTGATATTAAAAAACGCATATAAAGAAAACTCTTACTCCATATAAACCGTTATGCTCCCCGCGCCAATTTCCAAGTATTGCAAAAAATCGGAAATGTCTTCAAATGACACCGGAATCGGGATAGCCGCGAGACTTGGACTAACATTGACCATAATCGCATCCCCT
Source organism: Urtica dioica subsp. dioica (assembly GCF_054948205.1). Taxonomy (NCBI): domain Eukaryota; kingdom Viridiplantae; phylum Streptophyta; class Magnoliopsida; order Rosales; family Urticaceae; genus Urtica; species Urtica dioica. The sequence goes on from NC_142761.1 coordinate 4,128,448, forward strand.
TCCGGTAACATTACTTTGTTGGCATGTTGAGCGAGCAATCGATACTTTGGATTAATCACCTTGTACGGAATCTTCTTAGCATCATCGATGCTAGCTTCACTCTCAAAACCGAGCTTTGAGAGTTGTTTGACAACCGGACCGCGACTCTCTATTCCCGAGTCCATTTCCATGAGTCTCTTCGGCCACGAGACAAACCCGCCTATAGCATCTTCAACGGTTTGAGCTTCTTCGGTGGGAATTGGCAATTTTGCTTTTTTAATCAAAACCCCCAAAACGGCCACGCGTAAATTTCCTTCCTCCAAAGGTGAGAAATGAACTACGCCTCCATTCATGTACGCTCGCCCATTTGCAACATGAATTGTGCCTCCGAACTCGGTGTCATCAATGAAAAGAAGACACTCGACGCTTTCATCCGAACTCGGTGTCACCGGCGTGGTTGGATTCAAAGAGCAACTAGCACGGACACTATTTGGTTTTTCCACAACAATAGGATCGATCTTCGGACGATCATCAACAATGATAGGATCGATCTTCGGACGATCATCAACATCGTCGTGTTCTAAGCGAATCAAGAATTTTATCAATAACTTAATACCAAAACATTTATCTTTAATAAATAGATAAAAAAAAAAATTGAACATACCTAAAGAGACCGCTTCATTGACGTGTTCTTCAACATTTGCCATCTCTTTATCATCAACAACCTTCGCGTTGAGATTCTCTTTCACTTGCTCGACACTAGGCGACTCGACATTAATGCTACCATTTCCACCGAATGCCTTCATCACCAAAGACTTTAACTCGCTCATTTCCCGACGCATCTTCATTACTTCTTCGTTGGGCGTTGGAGGAACAAAGTACTTAAAACGCGACGTGTGTTTGGATTGACCGCAAACTCGCGACGTTCCCAAAGCTTCTTGCAAAACACTCTTTCCCGATTCCGGCAACCATGTCCCTTGCGATGCTTGTTGTGATAACGTTTTCTACACATAAAATTATTTGAAAATAAAATTACAAGGTTAATTGTTATAACAAAGGTAAAGAACTTACGATTTTTTCTCCCATCAATTTGTCTTTCTCATCCTTGTAGTTATCTACGTCTTTCATTCGCGAGTCAATCCAAAGTTCCTCTTTCGTAGGCCATTCCCCCGTTTAGTCATGCTAGTAAGAAGTAATCATATAATAAATTAAAAAATAATTGCAACATTTGAAATAACTAAAAGAAAAAAATGAATCTAACCTTTTCTTGATCAAGCTTTCGATATCCATTTCGGCCCGTTCGAGATTTGTACACACTTTTTCCGATATTTGATTTCCCATGTTCCGATGTTTGTTTGAACATTTCGGTTCGTCTATACTCAACAAATGCTATCCAATCTTCTTCGGTGATACTTGTATAGTATTTCAAAATACAAGCCGGTCTCTTTAAGGCGATTGGTTCGTTGATTATGTCTTTGAGTAGATCGTTGTATATCTCATGACGAAATAACCTTGCGGCTTCTCCGACTCTCATAAGGCAATCGTGTTTTTGTTCGATAGGAATCGTAAATCCTTCTTGCATTTCGTTCCAAATCCGTTCTTTAATTTGGGCGTTGTCTTTACATCTCCAATCACGCATTGAAAGTGGAACGTGTTCTCTTGCTAACACGCCAAAGTAACTCGACAACTCATCACCCTCTTTACCGATTGGTTGCCCTTTATCATCAAATTGTACCGGGATTTTTTTACCAAGTGTTTTAGCCTTATTAACCCGACCCATAAGAGTGTTTCTTCGTTTTCCTTGTTCATCGGAGTTAAGCGCTAGTTGTCTTCTAATTTTTCTTTTACCACTACCGCTAGAAGTAGTAGTAGTGGACGACATTGAATCTAATAAACAAAATTCAAATCATAATTCAATTTTCAACTCAAATGTTATCACAATTTCAACTCAAATGTAACAAAAATCAAATATAAACTCAACTCTAATCACAATATAAACTCAAATCCAATCCGATTCTAAACAAAAACACAATTTCAATCTCAATTCAATCTACTATCAAATATATTTCTCAAATCAAATCAATATCAAACTTCAATTCAATAAACTCAAATCCAATACAATATCTCCTAATTTCAAATCAATATCGAATTCACACTAAATAAGTCCATGTAAAAATGTTCAAAAACATTACCCGGAGTTGGACGAGCACAAGGGCGGCGAAGAAAAAAGGTGGTGAGGCGAGGTGAGGGCGCGCGGCGAGGGAGGGCGGCGTGGGCGCACGGCGAGGTGAGGGAGGGGGCTCAGCGAGAGGGCGGCGTGGGCGCGGCGCACGGCGAGGAGAGGGAGGTGAGGGTCGGAGAGAGGGAGAGAACGCGCGGGGCGAGGGCGCGGTGGCTCAGCGAGGTGAGGGACGGAGAGAGAGAGAGGGGCCGAGAGAGAGAGCGTGGTGGCCGGAGAGAGGGGCGGGGCGGCAAGAGAGTGGCGGAGAGAGAGAGGGACGAGAGAGATGTGAGTAATGGAGATGAGAAGAAATGAGAATGAGAAATGAGAGGGAAAAAAACGCTAAGTATAGATATGAATGGGCGCGGGTAGTTAAAAAAATTTGAAACTTTCAGATTTTTTAACGCTCCTACAACGCTTATTCTAAGCGTTGTAGGAGCTCGCCGCGGCGAAGTGTATTTCTCGCCGCGGCGAGATGATTCTACAACGCTTAGAATAAGCGTTGTAGGAGCCTCGCCGCGGCGAAACCAAATTCTCGCTGCGTCGAGAGTTACCCAGAAACGTCTCGCCGCGGCGAAAATGTGTCATCGCCGCGGCGAGGTAACCCTAGATGTCCTCGCCGCGGCTGTATACAATTTCCGCCGCGGCGAGACCTTTCTACAACGCTTAAGCAAGCGTTGTAGAAGCCTCGCCGCGGCGAAGGCTAATTCCCGCCGCGGCGAGGAATACATTCGCCGCGGCGGGAATTGTATGATGCCGCGGCGAGAGTATATGTCTGGAACATGGTGCTCTCGGTAAGTTTTTCGCCGCGGCGACGACTTGTTCCCGCCGCGGCGCAGGACTCCTGCCGCGGCGGGATTTGTACCTCGCCGCGGCGTGATATGTCGCCGCGGCGAACGCATATTTTTGCCGCGGCGAGGACATTCTACAACGCTTATGGTAAGCGTTGTAGAATGTCTCGCCGCGGCGAAGTAGAAAGTTCGCCGCGGCGAGTGACACGAGACTGGTGATATAAATTCTCATTTATGGTCTTTTTCACTTTGAACTCTCTCATAACCTCACTCGAAAAAATATTTCCAGTACCTTTTCTACTCATTCTAGAGCGTCCTCGTTTACTAGTCTCATCTACACATTCAAATCTTGTAAGTTCTTCTTTAACTTCTTCTAATTGTTGTTCTCTTGATAGTTTATACTAATTAGAATTGGTAATTTTTTGTATAATTAGGGTTTTTCTATGAATATGAGGAAGTGGATGTGGGAGAATAGATTGAATGAGATATATCGGAAAGGTGTAGATGAGTTTTGTGATTTTGCTAGAGAGAACATGGTAGATTTGAAATCTATTCGTTGTCCTTGTATTAAATGTGGAAATCATAGACATTTTTCGATTGATGTTGTTCGGACCCATTTGTTTGCATATGGAATAATGACCTCGTATCAAAGATGGTTCTACCATGGTGAGGTTTTTCGTTCTACGGCAAATGAGGATGATGTTGAAGATGATATTGATGATATGTGCGGCATGATGAATGATTTGGAGGACGATTTTGTTGAGCGACCGGAATTGTTTGAGTCCATGATGAATGATGCGGAGACACCATTATATGAAGGGTGTACAAGCTATTCGAAGTTGTCATTTTTAGTTACATTATTTCATTTGAAGGCGTCGGGGGGTTGGACTAACACTAGTTTTACTCTATTGTTGGAAACACTGAAAGAAGCATTTCCGAAAGACAATAAAGTACCTTTAAGTATGTATGAAGCAAGGAAGACTTTGGGTACATTAGGCATGAAGTACGAGAAATTCCATGCGTGCCCAAATGATTGTGTTTTATATAGACACGAGTATGAAGATCTAGATGAATGTCCGACGTGCAAAGAGTCACGGTGGAAGAAGGGTAAAATTCCATGTAACGGGGTTAAAGGAGTTCCAGTTAAGGTACGTACATTTTCATCACTTGATTAGGAAATACATGTAGCTCATATTCATTATTTATTACTGATTTTCGTTAAATATATTTCAGTCGTTATGGTACATTCCTCCAATGCCGCGCTTTCGTCGAATGTTTAATAGTGTCAAACACGCGAAGAACATGGTTTGGCACTCCGAAAAGCGTATCGATGATGGTATGTTGAGACATCCTGCTGATGCTGCACAGTGGAAATCATTCGATTTAGAGTATAAGGATTTCAGTGTTGATACTCGAAATTTGCGCCTTGGTCTAGCTTCTGATGGAATGAACCCGTTCAGCATGATGAGCAGTAAATACAGTGTTTGGCCAGTTATACTTGTGAACTACAATCTCCCTCCAAAGCTATGTATGAAGAGAAAGTTCTTGATGTTAACGCTTTTGATTTCAGGACCGAATCAACCAGGAAATGATATTGATGTCTATTTGGCACCGTTGGTCGATGATTTGAAGATGTTATGGGAGAAAGGGATGGAAGTCAAAGACGCTTACCGTGGAGATTCGTTCAACTTAAGGGCAATGTTAATGTGGACTATTAACGATTTTCCGGCCTATGGAAACTTGTCAGGATACTCTGTGAAATGCTCGATTGGTTGTCCGATTTGCATGAAAGACACATCTTCCATCCGTTTGAAGCATGGTAAGAAAACTGTTTTTCTGGGTCATAGAAGATTCTTACCAAGAGATCACTCGTATAGAAGATTGAAACAAGCGTTTGATGGAAATTCAGAAGAACGACCCCCTCCTAGAATTTTGTCTGGTGAAGATGTCTATGAGATGGTTAAAAACGTCAATGAAGTGCTTGGGAAAAGAAAGCGGAGTGCTAGTACTAAAGAATCGTTCAAAGAGAATCCTTGGAAGAAGAAATCGATTTTCTACGACCTTCCTTATTGGAAGACACACTACGTCCGGCATTGTCTGGATGTTATGCACATCGAGAAAAATGTTTGCGAATCGCTTATTGGTACACTTCTTGATGATCCAAATAAATCGAAAGACGGAATACAATCTCGATTGGATCTCAAAGAGATGAATATAAGAAGCATTTTGCATCCCGAGGAGGGGGGTGGGAAAAAAACAAAATTACCACCGGCAAAGTACACTCTAGATCGAAAGGAGAAAAAGAAATTGTGTAACTGGTTTGCTTCTATTAAAGTCCCCGAAGGTCATTCGTCAAACTATAAGAGGTTCGTGTCTTTGAAAGATTTGAGACTTACTGGAATGAAGACGCACGACTGTCATGTGCTGCTACAACAAATGTTGCCTCTTGCTTTACGAGGAATTGTGCCAAAAGATGTGAGGTTTGCAATATCAAAGATATGTGTATTCTTTAACTCGATTTGCTCGAAGGTCATCGATCCAACTCGATTGGATTTAATGCAGTCAGAATTGGTGAAAACTCTGTGCTTGCTCGAAAAGATCTTTCCACCTTCGTTTTTCGACATAATGATCCACTTAACCGTCCACTTGGTACGTGAAGTGAAATTAGGAGGGCCCGTGTTTTTACGGTGGATGTATCCAATCGAACGTTATATGAAAGTGTTGAAAAGCTACGTGAAGAACTACAATAGGCCGGAAGGGAGCATAGTTGAAAATTACATAGCAGAAGAGTCGGTTGAGTTTTGTTCTGAGTATTTAGCTAAAACAGACGAAATTGGGTTACCCAAGAATACCAATTTTGATTCAAAAGCTCTATCTAAAGGTATTTTTTTTTAACACTTTATTTGTTTATTTAAATTATATATGAACATTATTTTTAAGTATTTGTTTCATTATATATAGGTAGTTATTCGATCGTCAACCGAAAAGAATGGGAGCAAGCAAGTCTCCATGTGCTACACAACGTTTCCGAGGTCAAGCCATTTGTGGATATTCATTTGAATGAGTTGAGAGTGAATAATCCAAAGAAGGGTAGAAATGAAAAATGGTTGCAAGAAGAGCACAACCGTTTGTTTCAGAACTGGCTTGGAAAACGCATATTTATAGAGGCAGGACATTCATCTACGTTGAGTAAACTATCTGGCGGGCCGTCCTCAATGGTTACAAGGTACACTGCTTGGTCTGTTAATGGTTTTACATTTTACACAAGGGAACGAGACAACAAGCATCCCGTACAAAATAGCGGTGTTACATTGTTTGCTGAAGCTTTACATGTTTCGTCGGCAAAAGATAAGAATCCAAAACATGCTTTTATGAAGTATTACGGATACATTGAAGATATTTGGGAACTTGATTATTGCGGGTTGCGAGTCGCATTATTCAAGTGCAAATGGGCAGACAATAATCACGTTAAAGTTGATAATGAAGGAGTTACAATTGTCGACTTTAGACGGATTGGCTACGAGAATGATTCATTTATTTTGACTTCGCAAGCAAGTCAAGTGTTTTATGTTTCCGATCCAGCAAATCCTGAGTTATCGTTAGTGGTTCATATGAAAGCGAGAAACGGTAACGAAGAAGAAGACGAAGACATGTCTAGCATTCCTCCGTTCACATCAGGATTACCGCCAATTGATCAAGAGGTGGATGATTTTAATGATGACGATGTTTCACATCTACTTCGTAAGGATATAGATCCTATTTTTGTTTGATATTGAACATTTAGATAATGTATTTTCATTTTGGATTTTATGTTATTCTCCTGTGGACAACGTTATTTTTCATTCAAAATTTCTCTATACAATGTCATTTACATTTCTCCAACATCGCCGCGGCTGAGTACATCTCTCGCGGTGGCAGGATAATCTCGCCGCGGCGAAATACAAATCCTGCCGCGGCGAGGGACCTTCTACAACGCTTTAACAAGCGTTGTAGAAACCTCGCCGCGGCAACGTATATTCCATGCCGCGGCGAGGTCATTACGCCGCGGCTGGAATATCACCACGCCGCGGCGAGACAAGTTCTTAAAAAACACAGACTCTCGGTATAAAAATATCAAACTCTCGCCGCGGCGAGATACAAATCCTGCCGCGGCGAGGACCCTTCTACAACGCTTAAAAAAGCGTTGTAGAAACCTCGCTGCGGCAACGTATATTCCATGCCGCGGCGAGGTCATTACGCCACGGCGGGAATATCACCACGCCGCGGCGAGACAAGTTCTTAAAAAACACAGACTCTCGGTATAAAAATATCAAACTCTCGCCGCGGCGAGATACAAATCCTGCCGCGGCGAGGACCCTTCTACAACGCTTAAAAAAGCGTTGTAGAAACCTCGCCGCGGCAACGTATATTCCATGCCGCGGCGAGGTCATTACGCCGCGGCGGGAATATCAACTCGCCGCGGCGAGGATATGTTCCCAAATATGAAGGCTCTCGGTAAGTTTCTCGCCGCGGCTATAGCTTATTTGCGCCGCGGCGACACGTTTTCGCCGCAGCGAGAAAACTACGCCGCCGCGGCGAGATTCTGTTTTAAAAAACGCATGCTCTCGGTAAGTTTCTCGCTGCGGCGACGTGTAAGTTTCGCTGCGGCGACGACTTTCTACAACGCTTTGGAAAGCGTTGTAGAATGTCTCGCCGTGGCGAGGTAGAAAACAGGCCGCGGCGAGAGTTATACGCCGCGGCGAAATGTCTAAGTCGCCGCGGCGAGATTAGAATAGAATCACCTCACCCTACACATTTTTACTTTCTTTCCCATTTTAAACTTGGTTTTCAACAGAAAAATTATCATTCAAGTAAAAAACCATCACACATTCAGATTTCATAATTTTTAAATATTAATCAAGTCTCAAACACACATTAACTAAAACACGAGTCTTAAACATAAACAAACCATGCGAGTCTTAATTTAAATTTAAAATGAAGCTTAAACAAACCAAACGAGTCTTGAATTTAAAATTTAAAGTTGGTGTTGTTGGTTTAGTCGTCATTCGGTGGTGGTGGTGGTGGTGAGTGCGCCGGATATTGAGGAGGTGCCATATGCGGTGGCCACTGTGGTGGTGGGTACGGATAATCGGAGTATTGAGGATATGGAAGAAATAACACCTGGTTCTCTTGGTTGATGTCCCACCGAGAGTAGAGATCGTTCAGTTGGTTGATGTGAGAGGCGTCATACTCCGCTTGTTGGTGCATGTACTGTTGCGTGTGTTGGAACCCGCCGACGAGATAGTTGGAGCATTGAGCTATGTAGTCGATGGTGGCGGGGTCGACTACCGGAGGTGCTGGTAAGAACAATCGAGGCTCGTTGACTGGTGGTCCCTCTTCCCCTTCCTCCTCCTCATCCTCCGCTTCCTCCTCTTGTGGTTCCTCCCTAATCTTGTAGCGATCGATGATGTTATTCGTAATAGGCCCCATAGGACCCTTGATCGTATCCCTTTTCGAGCGTCCTACCCCCGCATTTGTACAAAGGCCGGTAATGATCGACGGATATGGCAAACCGTGGCGTTCATTAGTATAGTCTAGACTCTTCATCCAATTGTAGATGAATCGACCGACGTTGATAGAATGACCTTTTATGATGCAGAACAACACCTGGATACGGCCCTCGTCAAGAGTGGTGAAGTGCTTGATCGGATAGAGGCGAGCGCAAACAAAGTAAATCCAAGCTTTAGCAATCCTGGTGAGTTGGTCACGCTTGAGTACCCTTTTCCCTTTTTCAAGGACCCAATCCTCTCTTGGAATGCACAACAACCTCGCCATCTCCTCGTGGTTGCAAGTTCTCAACCATTCCCGATAGCCTTCATTCTCGAAAGGCACATCTGGGGTCCCAAGCAAATCGTTGATCGCTTCGATGCTCACATCGACTTTTTACCTCGGACCGTCACAACATCTCCATTGTGATCCGGTAAGTTTGCGTAGAATTCGTACACGAAGTTTAAGTTCGTCTCGAACTCGGGAACGGCACAATACTCCACCCATTCATGACCAAGAATACTGTTGCGTATTGACACTCCTATCTCGGTGTTAGAGCTCACATTGAATCCCCGCTCAGGGATCACACTGCGCGACGAGATTTTGTCGTAACGATCCTCCGCGGCCTTGCTGGTGAAGATATTCGTGTTATAATCTGCTTCAGGAGACGATTGACGAGCTCGCTTACTTTTACTTTTACTAGGACCTTTGGAAGTGCTCGGAGCCGTGGCGCCCGCTGGATTTTTTGTTCGAACCATTTTTCACCTTCACAAAGCATAATCATAAAAAATTCAATCTCGACATCTACAATCAACATAACCATTTTAAATACTAACAATGTCACAACAATCACAAATTCTATATCAATTCCAACTTCATTTAAACATAACAATATCAAATTCATAAACAATTCCATTCTAACACAAATTCTAACTCAAATTCATTCTAACACAAATTCTAACTCTAATTCATTCTAACACAAATTCTAACACAAATTCTAACGTCTCAAATTCATTCTAACACAAATTCTAACTCAAATTCATTCTAACACAAATTCTAACTCAAATTCATTCATAATAAAATAACAAACCCTAATTTTGTTAAATCAATAACCACCTTAAATCAATAACCCTAATTTTGTTAAATCAATAACCACAACATGCAACTCGGGGAAATAACATGAAATCCATATTCAAAAACACGAAATCCATATTCAACAACACGAAATTAAATCAATAACCACCTTAAAAACTTAGAAAATCATACCTTTAAAAAGAGAGTGAGAGGCGGTGAGAGAGAGAGAGGCGCGAGAGAGTTGGGCGGCGAGGACGTGGCGAGCGAGAATGGCGGCGAGGATGTGGCGAGCGAGAATGGCGGCGAGGACAAGGCGACGGCGAGAAATCGGGGCGGCGAGGACGTGGCGAGGGATTTTGGAAGAGAAAATGAAGACAGAGTCGGCCGAAATAGTTTGTCTCGCGTTTGTATTTTGAGGAAAATGAGAAAAAAAACTGAAAACTGGTTTATATAGTGAAAACCTAAAAACCTCGCCGCGGCGAGAATATGTCTTCGCCGCGGCGAGAGGATCCTACAACGGATTTTCTAACCGTTGTAGGATCATCTCGCCGCGGCGGGAGTCCTACATCGCCGCGGCGAGGAAGTTTCATAGAAAACTGCTAGGCCACGGTATCCTTCTCGCCGCGGCGGAGTATATTTCCAGCCGCGGCGACATAATCTCGCCGCGGCGAGGGAGGACCATCGCCGCGGCGACTCTATTCTACAACCCTTTAAAGAAACCGTTGTAGAATTTGTCGCCGCGGCGAGGTTTAAATCGTGCCGCGGCGAGGTCTATCCTTCTACAACGCTTTGAACTTGCGTTGTAGAAAGTTTTCGCCGCGGCAAAAATCACATGGTGCCGCGGCGAAGGTTCTACAACGGGTTGTTGTAACGTTGTGGGAAATCTGAAATTTAAGTTCTTCTACAACGCTTTTGTAAAGCGTTGTAGAATCACCCAGATTCTACAACGCTTATCCATAAGCGTTGTAGAAACACCCAGATTCTACAACGCTTTTCCATAAGCGTTGTAGAATCACCCAGATTCTACAACGCTTATGTAAAGCGTTGTAGAATCCTTAGTTTCTACAACGCTTATGTTAAGCGTTGTAGAAAGTCCGTTGTAGAATCTCATATTTGTAGTAGTGTTAGTCAATTATTTTTCATTAGGTTTTCTTTTGTAATAATTTATTAGTGAAAGGTATATATGTCATTTCAAATTTTATAGTAGTTTATGGATATTTAACAATATAAATGAAACGGTCAGCATGTAGTAAATTTTATAATTTAATTTGACTACTTACTAAACCGGTCATTTTTATACCTTTATATCACCTTAATATTAACGTAGGATTTTGGTGGAGATAGCCTAAGCACGTGTAGCAAATAACTCTTTATTTAATTATAAAAATACTACGCATGATATCAATATAATAAGAAGCCGTAAAAGTTTTCCGGGACACAATATGGTCAAAAGCTATAAATCATCAATTAAGTGGGAAAATGTCCATAATCATGTTGTTTCTTTCTGTACATGTAAGAAAGCTTTTCTTTTTTATATTAATAAAGTAAATTAAGAACAACTATAAAACTTAAGTAACAAAATCATTGGCTAAACAAAATTTGAAAGACATTAAATCTACTTTTAATTTTAAATAGATCAAAAAAGTGAACTACAAATTTTCAAAAATTGACTAGAAAGGCTACTGTTTTAATACGTACTCGAATCTTGATATGCTTTCTCTAAAATAAATTTTCTTTGAAAAATTCACGATACGACGAATCTGATTTTGACGCACTTAGTTGTGGGTATCAAGATTGAGCCGAAAAAAGTGTCGGGGCTTCTTCATTTTTTGAATTTTGTTGCGTCAATTTTTTTGTGCATATACCCGAATTATAACTTATATTTTCATATAACGAAAACCCTCTTTCTTACTTATGATTTTTTTTCTCATCTTGGATTTTGCACATCAAATTTTTGTATTCTGTTATTTTTTTTTTCTATATACAGATTGATAGGTTTTCTCTTTTAACTAGAGATGTCTCATTGGGTTCACTGATTTTTTTTTTTTTTTTATGAACACTGATTTTTATTATAAACAGGAGAATTATGCTTAATTTTACATAACTCACAGAAAAACTTACACCCTGAAACCCTAGATGATTTAGGAGGGGATCTCTTCTTCTTTTTTTTTCACTGGAAGATATAGGAGGGAATTAATGTGTGTAAAATTCTCAAAATATTTTTATATGTGACTGAGGTCTCTTCCCAAAGAAGACCGCAAATTAGGTTATTGATTAAAGCTCGCTCGCGCAAGTTTTTATAATATGTCAATTTAACCTATACCACATTCATGTATTCAAATATGAAATCAAGCTATTAATTAAATAACTACACATTTTGGTGAAAAAAAAATTATTTATTACGTGTAATGTTGATGCGTCATCAAAACCATGTAACTAGTTATACTGTAAGGGAAAAAAACTAATTAATCATCTCAACATTAATATAAAAAATAAATATATTCAAAAGAAGTGCATTATTAAAAGTTGTTTTTAAAAAGGATTGTTGGACATACATCAGCACTAATTTGGCTTTTGAGACCCTTTGGTAGTGGAACCATGCAGGTTATGGATTTGCACGAATGATCAGTGATATATATTGAATTGAAATATATGAAACTTTCTAGTCCGATTCTTAATGTGCAAGTAATACTACAACCTTTGCTTTTACTCAAGGGAAACATTATAAACCCTAGTAATGCAAGTATTTAGTAATATTTTGTGAAAAATATTCAACATATAAAACTTATAAACAAAGAGAGAAGTTTAATATTGGTGCGTGTCTTTAACTAATCGTGGATCAGATCAAATAGAGTCGTATTAATTTTGGATTACATAAGACAGCATTCTTTCTTTCATAAAGAAAAGAACTAAGCAATAATCTCTATATATAAAAATAATAAATAATAAAAAATAAAAAAAACCTTAGTGAAATGCCTTTTATAAATTATATCTCCCCCACTTCATCGTAATGCCATCAGCAATTCTTGCGTGATTAATTAAATCATTCAAAACATAATGAAGTAATTAATTACCGAAGATATTTGTGTAATTGTACTTTTTTGGTATATTAAATAGTTTATAGTGCACAGACTTTTATTTGGTGTGGATAGGAAGGAAATTTATTTTCTTTGGATATCGAACATGTTATTCACATTTGGGATGACGTTGCATATGCATATAATATCATAATCAGTATTAATATAAATGTTTGTTTTAATGCATTTATTGACTTGACTCGTGACATAATCTACATATCAATTATCAGGCAATAGCCAAGTAGCTAGCTATAATAACACAACGTAATACCTAACTTAATACTATATGGTATGAGTTTATTAAAATGATAATTCGTTACTATATTAATTAATTACTTTTCTTGGATATTGATACGTGATGTAACTATGTCTATGTGTGTATGTTTGGCTGGACTATAACTAAATCGCGCATGATTTTTTATTGAGCCAAAAATATATTAGATCTTTTTAAGATTGAATTATAATAATATATTTCATTATGGATATTGGTGGATGATTACAATACCCTATATATTTCCATTTTACTAATAAAATAGCTACGGATTTTCTATAGCTGGGTATACCGATGGATGTATTTTACAATTATTCAAATATCAATGTTGAATTTTGGTAATCAAAATTTACTTGGACGATTACCATGTGTATAATGACGAACATTCTATCAAATTATAAATTATATATCAATATTCAAATAATACCAATTTATCATTAGTAATTCTTGACTTTAAAAGAAAATCCAAATGATAATAAAGATTTTATTAATAAATATATTGTTTTTCTAATAAAATTAAAAATATTAAATTGAAAAAGAAATATGACTTGTATGGATTGAAATAATCAGCTCTATACCTCTTAATATTGTGATGGATGAATTTTTTAATCAAGATCGTGCATTTTAAGTTTTAACTCAATATTTGAAACTAGTGTACAAGGCAAATCATTACGTGACTATATTTGAACTTCAAGGAGAGAGGAAATTTTTTTGGTAGGAAAAATATTATTGCATGAGAACAAGGAAAATATAATTACAGACAAACATGTGAAGAATAATTTCAAATAATTATAGGACTGCTATTTTAGTATATATTTGTTTTACTTGTTGTATTGTATGTCTACACATATGAAAGCTATATCAACATTGTAAGAGTTTACCAAGACCGAATATACGCATATGCTGACAAATGACAAGATAATATACATATATATACGTGTATATTATAAATGGTATTTATGAGTGAGGGAATAGATATGTACACACACACACACACATATATATATATATATATATATATATATATATATATATATATATATTATTGCATGCACACACATACACACGTTATCCTAAGGGATATGAGTACATAATGAATGGATGCCCAAACTCCACGATTAGGCTTTGCCTTCCTCTTCTCAAGGAAAGCATGCCAATCATTCATTATTATATTGCAACATGTGACTGTTCCAAAGGTCTTTTTTTTTTTATATAGCTATGACACATATAAATCGATAATATTTTTGAGATTTAGACCTGCCCATCGATCTCAATGAATCCCTTCAACTTGATCACCATCATCATTATTCATTTATCAATAATACCAATGCCACAAAAACAAAAAAAGCAAAAAGCAAAACAATAATTTTCTCTATGTGAATATTCTTTCTTTTTATTTGCCTAAATATATCGCCGCGGTCACGTTTAATTAATAATTAATCCATTTATATATATACACACACATTGTAGTAGATGGGTAATTATAAGTTATAACCATGAGCTATATTAACGTGTAGCTAACTAATTTAATTTTCACTTCTTATGTTAGTTCATCTATGGGAAAAGTTTAATTTATCAATTAGTCCTTCATTTTAGTGATTACTTGGAAATAAATTATTTAAAATGATTAAATCACTATTTTTATTTAAAATTTTAATCTAACTATTTAAATATTAAAAATGTAATTCAATTTATATATAACTCTCTCATAATAATACGGCGCATTTGTGTTGTATTAATTAGACTGTTCTTTTAATTTATTCATTAATTTTGACTACAAATTTAATATATAAGGTCTAAATAATCATATAGATATTCATGCTGTAAAACCGTGTATTTATCACCCACAACTTTTCGCATGTGGGTTTCGTTGTAAAATGTAATAATGCTTTTGAGCAGTTGTTACAATCCACTCTCCACCAAAAAAACAAACCCACTTGGACATCATCATATGGGTGAAAATTACATAACAAAACGATATAGCGATATGATATATGATGTGTATAACTATATATACGTTACATATATATGGAGGTTGGTCCCCCAAAAAAACCGTACGGCAGTGGATACGAATCCCTGCTGTTTTGTTACTTTGGTTAGATTGTGTGTCCCACGCACTCTGTTATAGTATCTTCTTTCCGACAAAACCCATATTACTACATATTTGTTTTTTTTTTTTTTTTTTTTTTTTTTTTTTGAAAGGTCGTGTATATATATTTATGGTATTTCACTCAATTCCACTTTTAACATTACCATACTTTCATTTTTCCTGTAGTGGGGTTTTAAATATTTATGCGGAGGAGCGTTATCTTATCTGACATGAATATACAGAGTTTTTTTTTTAAAACAAATATTTAGCTAACTTCGAAGAAAAATATATTTATTCGTTAATTTGAAAAGGAAAATTTTTATTTTTATGTTGGAACAGCATAAAATCTAACAAATATGTGTTAAATGATATTGAAAACTATGTACTTTTTTTTTAAGTCACCGCAATAATGATGTTTTTTCTTAATAAAATAAAATTAATTTTTTAAAAGAAAGTAACGCTCCAAAAAGAGTTAGTATTTTCTATATTTTTTAAAAATAATACGAGCTATGGTGACTCTTATATGTAAATATATATATATATATATATATATATATATATATATATATTTCATATTTGTACTATATAACTCATGTTTGTTGGATTTTGTATAGTTTCATAAAATAAAATAAAAACTAAAATTACCCCTTGAAAAATAGATTAGATGGGAAAAACATTAAGGGAACTATTTGGAAAGTTGAGCTGAATAAACCACCTGCCATCTATAGTAAGGTATAAAGTTGAATTTATATGTAAAAGTAAAATTATATTATAACTAAGTAGTTGGAAAACAAAATTATATTTATTGTGAAATTTTTATTTATTTATAAAAACTCCTTAAACGGATATATTGTCAAATCCTTATATTTCAAGATAGCGCAAATGAAATTAAAAAATTTATACTGGAAAAAGATATGAAAAATGGAACACAAACAATCATAAATACAATAAAATAATTTGTGGGTTATCCGTCTATGTAGGTAACTAGTCATTGTTAGATTAATACACAAATCACGAGCGAAAACATCGGTTTTCGCCTGTTCCAGATTGTGATTTTAGGAGTCTTACCGAACAGAGATCCACGTCCAAGGAAAACCATATATTAGATCTGAAAAAACATTCAAAAACCACTCTGATTAAAGATTAGACAGTACAAAAGCTAAATCTAATAAGTTTGAATTACTAAAACATAAAAAAAAAAATAAAAAAAATGGCAAAACATTGATCGAGATCACATTGATCGTGATCACCGGAGTATCCTAGAAGAAACGACGACATCGAAAATTGAAAACCCACGTCTTGATTTTTTGAGAAAGAGAGTGTGGCGGTTAGAGTCTCTCGTTTCACTCCGTCTAAGAACAGATAGATCGTTGGTTTTCAGTTCCTGCTATCGAGTTGTATCTGATGCTTCTAGAGATTGATTCTATGAGTGAAACAAACGGATGCTGTCATATGAGTTATGAATCTTTCAATTTTTTATGACAAACAAGAAATAAGCATATCAATTGATTTCTCAAAACCTTAGTTTTTATTATTATACGCTTTCTAGTTGTCGCCTTGTTAAGATGTCTCATATTTTTTCTATAACTCGTATTATTATAGAGTGATAGAGATAACTCTTTAAAGAAAGGTATAATACAATGTGGTTCGGATACCATTATTGAGTGTCTTATCTTATATGAACCAATTAACAAGAGAAACCAGCTAGATAGAGTTAATGCATAACCCGAAGTAACAACTAAGTGAACAACATCGGATTGTCTCATGATTTTGGGTTTAATATATACCGACATTATGGCTGTTAATATCTCTATAATCAGGCTATATATCTTTCAGAGGAAAAGAGTCTAATGTTAAAACATCATCAGAATAATTTATTGTGCAAATTTTTAATTTTAAATAAGCGTGTGAGTTTATGTTTAGAAGTTTATAAGAGACTAATATATATATATATATATATATATATATATATATATATTGCCGGGTACAAGTATATATTTTTTTTGTTTAAACTTAGAATGAATAAAAAAAAACAATACGTAAATTATTTGAAAAGTTGAGCAATATCGAATAAAGCAAATAACCCTCGCATGTTTTCTCGTATTCAAACGTCATTTCTAAAAATATGTTTTGATAGATTGATACTCTGTCTTATTTTCTTCAACTCCGTATTGTACATAAATAAATATAGTATATAGTACGTATATAGTTATAGCATGTTGTGTAATAAGACAAAAGGACGTGTTGAGTGGTAAAGAAATTTCAGAAGTAGGATTTTGTATTGACTAGTAGAGATCTCTTTAGGTCTCCTCAATGATGATCATATATATACACACATCGAACCTTGTATGAAGGAATATATAGTGTATATATATATATGTATATATATATATATGTATATATATATATATATATTATATTCTGGAATATTCTTCAGTACTTTTTCGTATTGAAGTTTTTCCATCACTCGTTTATACGTATCGATATAGGTTCTGACCTATGCTCATAAAGGTGGTATATATTCAAAACAATAAACTTTTTTTCTGAAGAAATAATATGGCAGGTGCGTGTGTTATAGAATTATTATTATTCGATCGAAGAAATTGCTTGTTTTTAAGTTATTTCGGTAATCTCCGTGGATCCGATGCTCATTGCCATATCTTGTATTTAATTTTTGTAGATAATATTATGAGAACATATTACATATTTGACCTAGTTTTATAATTAATTGGAAAAATAGTCTTGCCAATTAGTAATATTCTTCAATGTTTTATACACAAATATTTTCGCAGTATAAAAGTCCGAAAACTGATATTGGATTGCTTCTGTAAAGAAGATTTTTTACAGTAAATTTTTGAAAAAAACACTGGTCAAGTTGAATTGCTTGTTGCAGAATCTAAGACACTTTTTGAAAGAATTACCATCAAGCCTTTTTTATATAATTATTTTGATATTATCAAATATGTAATCAGACTGCTTAGTATCAATTAAAATACGAAGCACTTATGTCATATTCAAATCATATGAATTTTAAGAATCATGACAATAATTAAAAAAAAAAAAAAAAAAAAACCATTGAAAGATCGTTTAAGTCAGCTTGAATAGAAAAATCGAGTGTTTATTAACAAATACACTTACTCAGCTCTAAAATGTTGGACTCGAATTATAATATCTAGAAAGCTCGTGAAAATGCTTGTTTATGTGTTTATGAACTTGTTCGTTTAAGAATTTGCAAGCAGGACAATTATAATCTCGTATAACAAAATATTTCTAATTTAATGTATATGAAAGAGAAATCTTTGTAATAATCTAATGTTGATGAAAAACGCGTGATTACAAACTGAGTTTTCTTAGTCAAACTCTTGACTAGTTAATTTTGAGATCAAGCTCTAATTAATCTTTTCTGTAAACACCCTTCTAAGCTCTACACGTGAGAAAAGATCGAGCAACTATTGAGCCAAGCTTTACTGAATAAGCTAATTCAGCTGAAATTCTAACTGCTGATTTTTATTTTTTAATGAAATGTTTTAGAAGCTTATGTTAACAAAATTTGTTTTAAGGTACTGAATAAACACCCTTCGACGAGTGTAAGTTCTTAAAAAGAAATAGAATTGAGAAAATTTATGCTGATAAAAAACACTAAAATGTAGTGGCCTAAGTTTTATAAAGTTTTATAAAGTTACAACTGAAAACATATCTTTTAAGGGATTTTTAGTAATTAGTTGATTAACTATCTTTTAGGGTGACGTACAAATGAAAATGAAAAAAAAAAGGTAGTCTTACCTTTAATGGTTCTGTATTTTATTTGTGGTAGACGTTCATTAGCATTTTTTTTAAATCTTTAGCATAATTAGTTAGCATATATAAAGAGTGTATACTGATATCACTTCCCAACTGAAATTAAAAATATAGTGTTGATTTTTTTTTTTTTTTACTTATATATCTAAATAATTTAGAAATGCAACCACAATTGATGTTTAAAATATTTATTCAACGAGCCCGGTGACGTACTCCGTTGTAGATACTTTATACCTACAATTATTTTTCCTCTTTCACCTTTTGAATATGTTGAATTATTTTCACATCCATAGCTTCCAAATCACATAGATAAATTGAGAACTGTGCTATTTTCACATCCATAACTTCTTCAGCGTGAAAGCTTGTTTTTAAGTGCCCGGAAATATAGATAAATTGAGAACTGTGCTATTATTAGTATAATTTTTGTGTTTTAAGGCTTTTAGCAATGGATGATGTTTATAATATCAATTCTTATGCTTTCTAGTTTAAAGTACAATATAGTAGTGTAATGCCAGCATATATTGCCACGGTTGTCTTAATTAATAAAGTTTTCGTATTAAAATAATAAAAGCGACACGTTTCTGTATCAAATACATTCGAAGAAACAGAGAAAGTTATATTTTATATTAAATAAGAATATTTAATGAACAAGGGAGAAAGTCAAAGGAAAAACACCCCAAAAATTAATTTATCTAAAATTAGTAGTAGTACAACAACAAAGAAGTAGAGAAAAATAAATAAATGATGATTTTTTTTTTTTTCATTCAATTTTTCTCTCTCCTTAAGTTGCTACCCATAGAGGCTCCCAATTGAAGGCTCTTCTTTTATTTTCACCTTTGAACTGTTGTTCACCGCTCTCTTTGCACCTTCCTCTCCCAATCCCAAACTTTTCAATAATTACCATTTCGCCTCTTTCTTTTTCATTAGTGCCCTTGATCTTTTCAATATTTTGATATTCACCCTTGATCTTTTCAACCTTTAAACTTTCACCCTTAACGTTTTCAACCTTTTCACTTTCCCCCTCTTTTTTAGCATCTTCTTCTTTTGTAACTTCTTCTTCTTCTTCTTCTTCTTCTTCCAATTTGACGTCATTTTCAAAGCTCTCTCTTTCATTCTCTTTCTCCTTTTCCGAAGAGTCAAAATTGGGCGAGTAATTCCCAACCAAGCACAGCTTTAAGCGACCTTCCTCGGACCGATTGGCTCTGAAGCACGAGACGAGTCTCGACGGACCTTTCACCGCCGTGATCACAAGCCTTCCTTCTTCCCGGTGAGTCCTCATCTGAATCGAGTCTTTTCCGGCCATGGTGGTCAGCGGCGGCGGAAAGCTCCGGGGAGCCACTCTCGTCCTTCTCGCCGGAGAGCGGCTCGGAGTGATCTCCTCTCGGACCTCGCCGGCGAAATCTCTGTCGGAATCCGGAGCCGCACACCAGGTGTTCGACAGAATGCCGAGCTCGTCAGAGTCCGTAATTCCGGTCTCGTTTCCGAGATTCTCCGTGCAGAGCATCAAGCTGCTCTTGCTGAGAATCGTCGAGGAGGATCGCTTGTTGAGAGGATGGACGTAGGTCGTCTCTTCTCTTCCGGCGGGTTTCGCCGGAGCTTCATGAGAGAGCGACTGAAGGAAGCTCCAACCGCCATTAACGGCGTTCGTCGCCGTCGACGAGGGAGTAGTACTGCATTTCTGCGGCGCCGTGGGAGTTGGCGGCGACGGAGAGAGCCTGAGCCTGAGAGTGGTTCTCTGCTCGACTAAGTGTTGAGGCTCTAGACACGAGCCTTGCTGTTGCTGATGACACACGATCGTTGCCATATTGTTTCTATGTTTGACTCTTTTTTTCTTTTAAGAGAAGAGAAATAGTGAGTTAGTTATATATAGAGAAGATAGTAGATTTAGGGTTTGTAATAAGTTGTTATGTTGAGACTTGAGAGAGTTGTGTTTTGTTTTTGTGAGATGAAGAGAGGGATATATATAGAGATGAGGAGTGAGTGAATTATAAGCAAGAGTAAGGAAGGGTCTGAATATTTATAGTCCCAAAAAAGTGCCAGGATGTACTGTTGTTGAGAGAGAAAGAGAAGGCCTTTTTTTTACACCACTTGTACTATTATACAATTCCTATAATCAATCTGCCACACACACACACACACACACACTTATTCTTATTTTTTTTTCATTACTTATTATTTTTTAAAATAAATTTTAAATCATGTAATCAATTACATATGAACATGATTTAACATGAAATCTTTTTTCACGTTCATCTTACTACACAAATTAAACCATAAGAGCAATTTTAATGGTGAAGCTAATAACTTTTTTACTTCATTTGCCCATTAAAATTCTCAAGTTAAATTCATTTAAGTAAGAACCTCTTTTAATGGTAAACCAATACCTTTATTAGCTTAAGTAAGTTCTATATATCAACATTATCTAATAATATTCTAACAAACTTTCAATGTGTCCACTAATACTTTTAGAGCTAATTAACCTTATAGAGCCAATTTGCTCTACAAAGCAAATGACTTAAATTTAAAACAATGATATAACTACTTTCCTTCAATTTTATGTTATTTATTAACGAGTTCTTTTGGACAACGTACTATTAATTAAAGTTGCTCTAATGGAGGTAATCTGCCACACTTGATATAGTTTTTTTAAAAACAATTTATCATAGCTTGTAAAGATGGGGATAAATTTATAGGAATAAGTAGAAGAAAGATGAGGACCACCACTATTCAAGTATTTTTGTTTTAGACTCAATTGGTATGTTGCTCACAACCATAAATTTAGTTATCTCAACCGGAGAGAGTTAGGCACACGATTTATTTAATATTTCATATATTAAAACCTCGTAATTATCTAATAATAAAAAAATAACCTAGATTCAAAATAAGAGCTAGACATAAATATGAACTATATTTTTATTATTTCAATATGTTAAATTATAAAGAAAAAATAATTATAATAATATTAATTCATTGGTTGATATTGTCTTAAATAAATTATCAAATAACTGGATTAATAGAAATATTAAATATAGTAATGACCATATTTTTAATTAATTACTATGTATTATTTCTAAACAAATCAAAATCGTTTAACCTACATTTCTTCCAACCTGAAATTCAGATGTATCTGTTTAAATAATTTAAATTATTAATGTGACAAGTTGTAAAAAAAATGTTAATTTGAGCTGTTTAACTTTAACGACCAATATAACTTTCTCAGAACGTCTTTGCCTTGCAACAAATTATTATTATCATTATTTATATTTTTTAGGAACGTTACAACAACATTGTAGTTAAAGAGAGAGACATAGAGACAGACGTAAAATAAATTGCTCCAAAACCATCCAGCTTGTCTTTATTTTTATTTTTTTTTCTTCTTCGCATTATCTTCCAAAAGGGACCATATAAGGATTTTCTCCAATATTGATCGAAAGCGATTGGTTGCTACTCATTAGTCTGATTAATCAGACATGAGAATTAATATTGAAATTCTAAATCCTATCTTGTTTCTGATATTTGTATGTGTATGATTCATATTCCTTGACAGTCAATATTTACGCTGATGGTTTGGGATAAAAGGAAATAATAAATTGAGAGGAATATAATATGTCAGCACACATCCTTTGAAAATTCATGAAAATATGAAAATAACATTATTGCTTGCACACCATACATGGCATACCGACCAACAAGTATGACTGAAATAAAATTCAAAACCACTTATTTGTATTCGTTATCTTTAATGCTAACTTCCACAGTATGAGGCATAAAGGGAAAATAAAAGTTTTTTTAAAATATATTTGAGAGAGCTTTTTTTTTCTTCCCTTGTTTTCGAAACCAACCACTTATAATACTTGGTGAAATAGAGATTTCGATTTTCATCCATTACTATTTGACACCATTTGTGATGGCCAACCAAGTCCTATTCAAATGAAACTATATTGTGACGCAATATTTAATTAATTTTCATCATATAATTATCGTCTATTTGAGAGATAATTGTTCAATTAAAAATACAAAACCCGTTGTTAATTATGCTATATTACATGTGAAAATTGATATTTTTACTACGTATTAAATTTTTAAGGTATAAAAGTAGGAAAAAAAAAGTAAGAGATTAGCGCACATAACGTTTTTTTAGCGTGGTTATCTATGTATAAATAGCAAAACATTAAATATATATACTTTATTCATTAGTTTAGATTGAGAAACTTCCATGCTTAGTCCATCATTATGTTTGTAGGGTAGGGAAAGAAAAAAAAAACTATTATGTCACGTTGACACAAAATTCACATATACAACCTCCAGCATCTAAGCTGAATGACACAACTTCTCTTCTGTGAGGTCTTCTCTTCTCTTGCATAAAAACATTGGTTCAATCCCTAAGATAACGATTTTTCTCCATTGTTTAATTTTTACAAGATTTGTTTGTAATCTAAGTTTAAATGTTCCGTATAATCAAGAAATTTGTAACTTATTACGTCATTCCAAACATCACGTTTTGGGTTAATTAGGCAACGTTTGAAAATTTATTAAATAATAGTCAAATAGATGACATGGCACTTGAATAAACCATTTGAATTTATTTAATTTATTTTGTCCTTCAAGTTTTTTTTTTTTTTTTTTGTCACTTTTTCTCTATCTCTCATCTAATTTTTTTTCTCATCAAAAATTCAAAAATCCATATCTTCCTCTTATGAACTCGAAATTGAGTGATTCCAAATCTTACGGATTCGTGGCGAAGAGAGCTTCAAAAATAGACCAATTGTGTAGGATGAAATGTCATGTCTACTATTGTAGGATTCCTCCGGAGTCCACCATTGGTACATTTTCCATTCACCGGCAATATGTGGTTTTTGATCCGCATTTTCAAGATCAAGGCATAATAAAACTTCAGGGTCATCATTATCGTCGTCCTTTCTTCTCAGTGATACTCCAAGCTTTATTTTTATGAAAAACTAGAAATTTATGTAATTTTTATGGAAATAACTGAAAATTTTCGGAAATTTTTTAAAATAAATGGAAATTTAATGAAGATTAGTCTGAGTTTTTTAGTTTACAGAGAAAAACTAAGAAACAAAATTTGTGAACATTTTATTTTTAATTAAGAAAGTAGGTTGAAATTTTTCTAAAAAAACCACATATATACAGCCACAACAAACATGGCATTATTTTTCTTTTTTCTCATCCATCAAAGATTTGAAAAAAAAAAATCCAAGCACTAACTATTTATATTCTATTTTTTATGCATATGTAGTCCTTCAATTTTTTTTTTTACTTTTTACACCTTTGAAAATTACATTTTCACAATTATAACTTGAATTATATAAGGTTGGCATTGTATTTTTCCACAAATCTTGTGGGGAAAATACTTCTATGCACTTGAGATAATTCGTGAAAATTAGACAATTAATTATGGCATAATTTTTTTCTATGAATGAAGGTTGAGTTTTAAGTGTTTGTCTCTTTTTTTTTTCTTTTGTATAAAATCACCATGTTGTAATTCTAATAAAAATTTGGAAAGCGAGTGATAACTCGATATTTACATTTATATAAAATAGGTCACATGTATACAAAAATTACAAAGGAAGAAAAAAAAAACTTAAAGCAAGGTAAGGGACATAAGTAAAATAAGAAAGTCAAAGACCAAAGGGTTTAAGTTGACTGAAAAACTTAGGGTCACTATTTGTTTTTCAAGTGTGGAACATGATGGTGTCCGTTGGTGAGTTTTCACTTTCTTCATGTTACTTATTCAACAAAAATTTCTTGTTTTCAATGTACTGATTTTGTGTTCACAAATCTTCAACATTTTTTTCTTCAGTAATGTACGTTTATTCTTTTTGACAGCTTATTAAATTACCCCCAAATTGGTGATGCAGATGATCAAATGACTGTCAATTATTATGTCTTCTGCTTTTGTACTTAAAAACATCAATAATTCATAACTACATAAATCAGATGAAATATGCGGCATTGCTGATTTTGTTGTTTAAATATTAAAGGTAGGTATATTAATAGGTTAAAGTTAATCGATCATTATGTTTATATTCTAACAGTTTGTTTTTGTTAAATTAAACAAATGTTTCATTATTAACCGTTGGTTAACCAACCACAAAAAAAAAAGTATTGAAACCAATGGTTAGTTAGCTAACCGCTCTAAAATAATCATGATTAACCGGCTAACCCTTTAATAGTTGTGAATAGTTAACCGTCAACCAACAATCGTATAAAATGGTTAAAGTTTTAATCGTTTAACCATTTTGTTTGCTGCGTCATTTACTTTCGCAAAAAAAAATGTATTCTTTATGCGATGTTGTTGGATCCATATACTTAAATATAAAAATTGATTTTTTGATTTTCTGAAATAATTAATTGAGTAACTAAACCACCAAAATTTAGAAATTTGCTAAATAGTCATTTTTTTGTAAATTCTAAGTAAATAACTATTATGTTGATGTGACATTGTTTGGAAGTTTTAAACATTCCATTTGTGCATTAGAGTCTGATGGTTATTTACAATTATTAACGGATATTTACAGCTACTTTTTTTTGCCTTGTTTTTACTTAAAATTTACCAAAAGTTGACTATATGGCAAAACATGAGATTTCATATGACTAGAGCCATTTTTTAAAATAAAAACCTCCTTTAGTATTGTGGGTATAACATATATAATTTTCAAAAAATTAACATATTTTTGGAAAACCACCATATTATACGGTTAACCACCACACATCTTTCAAGATCAGAATTTATAAGTTTCCTGGAGTATAACTAAGCTACAAAAATGAATGAAATTTTTGTTTTAAAAGCTCATATTCATTTATTGTTATTTTAAATTTGAAACTTTTAAGAGATTTATCAACTTTAAATTAATTTTGATTTTGCAAATTTTGAAGAGCTTATTAAATTGTAATCTATATTTCAAGAGTAATTGATTTAAATTGAAATGTAAATCAATTTTGTAGGTGTAGTTGTCAATAATATAAACAAATTGAGAATGAATAATTCATATGTGTATTTAAAACTTATTATTGTGTGTGTTTGAATATTTCAAAAATTACGATATGTGTTTGAATTTTGAAATCTATTATTGTTTGCAACATTGTTTTTGTCGTAATTTTTGTTGACCACCATGATTTATACTAGCATATTTTATTCAATTTTTATAATATTTTCGTTGCAATTTTTAATTTTTGGGGTTATAGACATTAAATTAGCTTGAAAGTAATAAAATTTAGTTGCAAAATAACCTCAGCTAATGTATTTATTTTTATAATATTATATATATGATTGTATGATCTAAGCACAACGCAACACTTGTGCCACTTCAACAATCGTACGGACGTCTCATGTGATACATTTTTCAAAATCACTTTGAAAAGGAACAAGTGATCCTCCACTAATTTACACACGCTTTTGCTTTGTCGGCTATGTCTATACCCTATATATGCGCCTTAATATATGCCTTCTTCTTCTAGCTCGAACCTACATATACCATTAAGGCCTTCTAATTATATATATATATATATATATATATATATATATATATATATATATATATATATATGGGGATATTAACAACAATATTACTAATCAGATGTAACTTACCAAAAATCAACCAAAAACAAAAAATTGACGCATATATTACCTACACTCTAGCGTAAAGACTATTATACCCTAATACCCATTTCATTACTTTAGAAAAAAAAAATTGTGGTCTCATCTTTTCTGGATTCCGAAGCTTTTGAGTGTCAACAATGGCACCGATCGTCTAATAGCTAATACGGTGGCAAAACGTGGAGGGTGACGACGGCGCCAAGAAGAAAGGGACTGTGAAAGTATTATGAGGTTTCATTTCAAAATCAATTAACAATGAGAGAAGTAACGCATGACCTTTATAAACATTGTTAGTTTGCATTCTCTTTTCCATGTGGGATTCTTAACTGCCCCTCTCAAGATAATGACTATTCAACGATTGGCTCGTCACCTTAGATCGAATCTGAACGATTGGACGGGTTACCCGTTTGGGATTAGTGAGCTCTGATACCATATGAAAAATATCATGGAGCTTCATCTCAAAACTAATTGGCAATGAAATGAGTAACTCATGATGTTTATAAACTTTGTTAGTTCTCATTATTATTTCATGTGGGATTCCTAACAGGGACAGCTGACTTCCTCCAAAACGGCTACCGCAGATCGAGCTCTGCCACTGACGATATAGTCGCGCCAAAGAGCCATTCGACACCGCGCGGGCCAAGCCTGCGTCCCCCGAACCTTGGCGCCTCTTGTCCATTTACCACCACGACATACCATTCTCGGAGAAGACAAAGTCGCACGAGGTCACGAAACGACGACGATCTGTGTCGTCGCGGAGGAGCTCGGATCGGCCGCCGTAGAGGATTTTGATTGCCTATTCTATGCGGACGCGAATACATCACTGAGCTCTAGCGGAGTAAGAAAGAACGTGGCACTACCGGAACAGGATCGCGGTCACACAGAGATCGCAACAAGTCCTCTTATGTTGACAGGCTCACTCACAGTCTGTACACTACTTGTTGATCAAGTCCTCTTAAATTGTTTGTGTAAAATTAAAATAAAAAGTTGATGTCGTGTGATGGCATGTGGACATTGATTGAGCTTTGTAGTATATGATACTGTAATTTAAAGTAAATGGTAATTTTATTTTTTTTCATCCGAGCAATTTATGATAGATGTGTCACGAAATTAGAGCACTTAATGACAGATGTGTCACGAAATGTGTCAAAAAATGTGTCACGAAATCGTTTTACACTCATTTAATAATAGATCTGTCAAAATTTTATTTTTTTGTTGATTTTTGATAATTGTCAATCAAATGATAATATTGATGTCAATTGTATTTATTTATTTATTTTTAAAAAAAATGCTCAATCATAAAACTAATCTATTCATAGCAAGCAGTGAAAGCAGAGAAAACGAGGAATCGTATTGTTTGGTTGGTTAACGATTGCTTACTTTGCATGATTTCATTCTAGTAATTTTCAACTTTAACGCGTATAAGTTAATTATAAATACTTTATTTTTAAACCTTACGAAATCATGCAGATTACTTGACAATTTTTTTTTTTTTGTTATCTTCGAAAATAATAACTAAATTAAATCAATATTTTAAAAATAGATATTATAGAATACTACAGATATTATCACAATTAATCTCTCGTGACATATACACATTAAGCCATGTGGGTGACAAAAGTAAGTGACCTAGCTACCCTATTGATAGTGTATGTTTAAGACTCATTTATTGACTATCTTTTACTTAAAGGTCTCTATAGTCCATTTGTTTGGTTTCTATGAATGGAAATGCAGAGTCAGATAACAATAAAATTGAAATTCAATTGAGGTAAACTAATTAAATGACAAATATTTTAAAATATCTTATAGCAGCTGGCCATGTCCGTTAGCATATAATATATTAATGGAGTTAATAGTTGTACATTAAATTCAGCAAGAAATAAATAGTAATATATACATAATATACATACACATACGCGGTTTTCTACTAAAATAGTTCAATAATTAAAGCATGCATGAACAAGAACCAACGTTACGTAATCTTTTTAAATACTTTTTTATTTATTTTACTTCTTTTTTTTAGGGTTTGGTGCCGCGGAGATTGAGGAGGGAATAAGATATTTTAGAAAGAAAAAAAAAACATATTCAATGGAAAGATTCAAGGAATGTACTAATTATTACTGTGACAGTCACTAAGTTGAACTGGATTGATTGATTTAATATCCAATATTCCTTTTTTTTTAACTGTGGATCTATCAAGAATTTATGCATATATACCCATGTTCGGTGCTTTTCAAGTTGTCAAATATTTTTTTTTCTCTTTTTTATGGTAAGGTTGTGGGACTTTTTAATTATTAATTTTTTGGGTTGTGAATTCCACACATGATTTTTTTTTTTCAAGGCATGGAGTGAGCAATTTCGACGTAGTGATTTATCATGCTTCTTGGAAGGGGTTTGGCTAAGAGAATCAATTAATTATAAAGTAAATTGTCGGTATAATATGATATTTCATATATTTGAAAAACTAGATCACCAAGCCAGCCTAACAACAAGCATGCATGTTGTTCTAATATTAGATACGTTGAAATTTTGCTATCAAAGAACGAAAAAGAAAAAAGAAAAAAAAAGCCTTGTGCATTTTAGTGCTGGTTTACTTCCCATAGTGTAATTTTAATTACTTTATCATTAATTTTTAAGGATAGTTTGAGGGATAGTCAGGTATAATATGACTTATTTGAACCCATTTATGTTCAAATTTTAACATGATTACCAAATAATCAATAAAATATTTCAACTAATTAAGACAACATATACGCTATTTTGATAGATCTAGACACGAATTGAGCTTTATATTTAAAATTTGAATAATTAAACTATAATTTTAATTAAAAGTAGCTATTTCAAACATATTTTTTTTTTAATGAAATGACTAAATATCATCATCAACATTAACTATACAACTTAATTAATCGTGCATGTGTCTATTTATATTTATTGCTAAAGAATGTTTAAGAATTCAAGAAATATATGATTTATTGACAGCAACCTTAACATGCTTTTTGACAAGTTAGTGGGAAGAAATTTCTAAAGCTTGTGGTTTGATTTAGTCATCTAAGAGAGCATAAGTTTCGTCAAAATATGGAAACCATGTCCATCCATGTTTATCTCAATAAATTGGAGTGACACACCATGTCATTGCATGAAATAATATTATATAAATGTACATATTTAGTTAAAAATGTAAATGCCCATTATCTTATCTGTCAAGATCAATCTTCCAAACATATCCTTTCCATAGCTTTCATGTTGATTCCTTAAACTCTAATATTCTCTTTTCATGAGCAAGAAAATAAAATCTCAAATATTCAATTCTTTTTCCCATATTTGTAAGTTTATAATAATTGTACTGTCCATTTTCTTTCCTACCTGTTGCATATGTCATGATCTCAGATTTAAATTAAACACTAACACCAATTTCATTATAGAATTATATGCTATTTAATATATATACAGATCTACACCTAGACATTATAAATATATATATATATATATTTATAAATATATATACACACACACACACACACACAACAGAAGACTATTTTTAAACTTTTTTTTCCTTTTTAAATCGTACACAAGAGTACTTAATTGAATTGCGAACTTGAAACCTTATACTTTGAGATCACATCCCACCTGGCTGATATCCCTTCATTTGTCCTGAAAGTCACTTGAAATTTAAAAGCTTTATTAATTACATAAGCATTGTCAGTACTTTTGAAAGTGAATGCTTGTAATTAGGTGTTATTAATTATATAATTAAATTAAATAAAATGTCTCAAATATAATAGTGCATGCAATGTGGTATCATCACCTGAAATAACGCATCATGTCCATTCCTAAATTAGAATCTAACATTAATTTATGGAATCTAATAGTACAGGTTATATCACATTTTGTGGTCCATGCAATATATTCTTCCTAATTAAAGTAAAAGGAAAAAAAAAATATTAGAAAACAATAAGATCGTTAACCTTTGGTAGTTTCAAAGGGGTCAAATAAACTCCCCCTTTTCCCCTTTCTCTCTTCATAATATAGAAAGGTTCTCTTATTCAGAGAGCTTGTGATTTATAATGTATGCCAACTCTGAGAAAAAGCTTTTGTTTTTTTTCCTTTCCATGGTATATATAAATTAAATGTGTTTTTGGTACGGAAGAAACCTTATTTGTCAATTGTCATCTGTCATCATAATTCATAAGTGATTGTGTGAATCACTTAGTTGTAACGTCCCCAATTCAAATTTTATGTTTGATCGGCAAACTTATAGTTTTTATAGACATGTACGTTCAGTGGTGGACTTGGGAATTAAAGTCAAGTGCAGATTTTAAAAAATCATATAAATTTGGGCTAAAAACATAAAATATATAAAAATTTAAGAGGGGCATGACTGCTTGCTTAAGTGAAGAACTATAACCAACACAAGCCTAGCCATCCCAATTTATCCACATTTGTATATATATGTTTCATGTGTGAATTACCCAAGAGGTTACTCATCACAAAATTGTCCAAAAATTGTCCCAAATTAAGCACTTGACTTTGGAATTCTCAAGTGGGAACTCTCGAAAAGAAATAGTGTAGTAGTCTTTTATCTACCGCTACTACATAAAACAATCTTTAAATTAAGCTTTTGTTAATGGAATGAACGGCGCTCATATTATGAGTGTCGTCTATTCTCTTTACACGGTGTTTGATTTCTACTGCATAAGTGGCCAAATTAATTAGCTGAAATCAAATTAAACAAAAAAAAGCTTTAGCGGCGTGTTTTTTTTTTTTTTTTTTTTTTTTTTTTTTAATCTAAGCACCATAGACTACTGCCTCAGCAATATACACCGTACCTTTAATGCATTTATTTTTACTTTCTTGGCTATTTTTATGTCGGAGTTATATTTACGTGACAAGTTCTGTACAAATGCGTGAGTTTTAAATTTTTATGCAGACTTTTACTCTTGAACTTGTTTTTTCTAATGGTAATTTATATTACATATTCTTTCTGTCATATACGTGAGAGATATGTGATTTTTTTTTTTTTCCACTTCAAAATTTATGCAAATTTAATGAAAAAAGTACAAATCCAGGGTAAATTTTGCAAGAATATAAAAAATAAGGGGCTGAGTGTGATTACTTGCACAATTAATATAATGTTTAACGCACCAACTTGTTAAAAAAAAATATTATTGTTAATTATCCTAGATCAATATTCGCTCATAACTAATGACATTCTTAAATAATGCATCATATTTGACTACATGATTGTTTCAATTTATTAAATATTCTCTTTTGTTTTTCAACCTTCGTCCACCAAAGAGTAGAAAGAGAGACAGAGAGTGAAATTCGCATCACAACCCATAATTGTTTTATCATTTTATATACTTGGAATCAATCAAGTTATATATTCGAAATAATATCAACTAATTAGTATACGTCATGCCCCTTTGGCTAAGAGTGAAAGCCTCTAAAGTAAAGCCTTTCAATTTCTTTTCACTAATTTTGTCCGTGTATTAGTATTTTAATGTTTTAGCTAAAGACCACTTTATATTGAGAGAGAAAGAAAATGGAGATTCCAATTCCTTTCATGGCTTACACAAGCACATTTTATTATTAAACAAAAAATTAGGCACAAAAGCTCTCTCTCTCTCTCACACACACACACACACACACACACACACACACCTTTTGACCATGTTAGTGCCACACCTTTTCTTTCCTATTTGTTAGATTTAAGCATAACATATTCCCTTACTTTACTCGCAAAAACCTAATTAATTTAAGTAATGTAACAGAAGTAGTGAAATCCTACGTAATCCATGCAAATATGTCATGCAACTATATGCTATCATTTATGGGTCGTTTTATTGTTAATTACGAGATTATCCGTGGACGACAGTTTCATGCATCGAGACCCGAATAACATACTCCTATTAATTAATTAATTAATTAATCAATAAATTAATTGAAGTCAGCTAGCAAAAAAATGCATTGATCATCATAGGGTGAAGTTAGCTATCTTTTTAGTTGATAGTGACTCCATTAAAAATAAATTTATAATTGCATAATCTCAACTGGCATGCATGATTAATACTGCTATGTATAGCTCTACTTGACTTTATTGCGTATAATTAATTAGTACTAATATTCTACATTAAAGATAATTAATGCATTAGTGATCTCATCTACTTTTGTTTATGGTTTAATTAATGATGACCGAAGCAGCTGAAAATTAAGTATTTAATCTGTAAAAAAAATTAAAAATTATATAATGGAATTGTACTGATAAGCCCTAAGGAATATTATTACACAATATGATCAAGTAAAAAGTAAGGAGACAAGTGGAATAATTTTTACATTAGAATAATTATGGGGGTGTACCTATTAATTAGAGAATTTATAGCTCTGACCTTGGCTGAATTGTAATGAACAAGCCTCTCATTTGATTTTATAGATATGAATAAATATTGTCTCTTCCTTTTTGGCCGGCCTATATATTTAATTTATCTGATATACACACACACACACACACACACACAATTTATACCAATTATTAAAAAAATAACGCTTATGATGTTGATATTCTTAAACTTTGTCGATTAATTTGATTCTTTGTTGGGTAATATAATGTGTTGCATTATTCCTTTTTCATCGGTCATCAATGCATGCATGAGTATGCTTGAGTTCGAATCTTGACATATACACATTAATTTGTTACTCGTGTTCGTGTATGTAAAACTATATCTATGATGTTTATAATTTTCCTAAAATAAATATCTACTATTACTATCGATAGTCATTGCTTAAATCAAATGTTAATAATTAGTACTAATTAATCCACTAATGATAGTTGAACTCATATCCATTTAAGCTTATATATATTAGGAGTAGAGATAAGAACAATACGCGAAGAACGCATAAGGCCTTAAATGCTTTAAAACAAAAAAATAAATAACTTGTTTTGTATAAGTTACTACTATTACTATATATATAAGCGACACTCTAATTTCAATAGTATTTTAGTTTAAACAATTATTTTGAAAGTTTAACTTTATTGATTAACCAAACTCAAAAGGTAGTATTGTCCCTCCCATATACTCTCTCTCTCTCTCTCTCTCTCTCTCTCTTCTTTTTTGTCCATTCCCTTTCAAGAAAGAGTCATCTTTAGAGGTCCTTTAAGCACCGCCTAACTTTAATGGAGAAAAAAAAACGAAAACAAAAAGTTTAAAAGTAAAAAAAAAAAAAAAAACGTAGTCTCTCTAATACACTCATGCAAATTAAGAAGTTTAGAGATTAATTTACAATATGCAGACGATGTATTGAAAAATTAGCAATCTAATTTTTTATGTAGCTCAATTTTACAGATGACATAAGTTTTATTTATTGTTGATAATTTTTATTTTCGTCGCTTCCAATGGGGACATAGGTGTTTAACACTGAGTTAGCTCATCGTTTTGTATAATAATAATAATAAAATCATGTTCATCATGATAAAGGAAAACTTATATGTAGTTGAGTTTTTCTCATGTTGGTAAGACATTGGCTAAATTGAAAAACCTTCTATAAAATTAATAATTTTATAAAGATTTAATATTACGTGATTAAGCTTCAAACTAAACTAACCATTTCCATTAGATTTTGTAAAGTCTTAGACAAATATAGTCATATATATATATATATATATTAATATGTGTGTGTGTGTGTGTGTGTATAATGGGAATGCATGCATGTCAAGATTTTTCCTAAAAGGAAAGAAAACCTAATGTTATGTAACAACTAACTAATGACCAGTACTACGACTCAATTTTTTTAATTGTTAAAATTTAATTTCTTTTACTACTTTGTAGCATGATGCAAGCAATTAAAAACAAATAATGTTAGCATGCGTCAACGCTAAGTAAGATGAGTTTGCAATATATTTTGCGAGTGTGATTTTTATTTATTTAACTTTTAAGCAAATTTTGAAACAAACAGTATGTCATATCTTGATTTGGATAGACTTCAATCAGTGTGTATATGTGTGTACATTTTTTTCTTTTTAAAATCTGTGTTTCAGTTATTAGGTCATCAACTTTTCGCACCTTTTATCAAATACAAACCGACATAGTATATTGCTGACCTAAAAGTTGTTCGTAAATGCACATTCTCATAAACAGTGGTGTACACATATGTACACTTTTTTGCTTTCATTCGACTAGAGTAATTATAAAATCATCTCTATTGTGTTGCACCGTTTTAGTCTATAATTGATTAATTCATAACTTTTGTCAAAAGAAGTGACGGTCAATTTGTTTAATTTATTTTTACATTATATAGAATCAAATAACTCGTCTGGATGAAAAATTCTTTCAAATTGTGCAACGAATATTCTCAATGAATATTCTCAATTGTACAGCTAAATTATTTAATTATTAAAAACTCTTAACAATATAACAGATAGACATTGTCTTACGCTATTTAATTTCTTAGGAGAATTACACTAATAACTCATGCTAATTGCATGAATATCTCAAATTTTAAACATTCCAAATATATATCTTTTTTTTTTTTAATTTCCATACGTTTTTTTTCCCTTATGTAATAAGAAAGCATAAACAACAAACTAAAATGTCAAATGAAACTGTAAAAATTAATCCTATAAAATATATTTACGGAACAAAGAAAAGTATGTATTTGAGATATTTAGTTTAAAAAAGGTATAGAAGGTCCTTTAAACAAAATTTAACATATCGGTTCTTAATAGGTTATATATATCTATATCTATATATATAGTTTAATATATATTACTCAAAATGACCAACACCGTCAAGGTTAGAGTAGGCAACTCGATGGGCCAAGCCCATAAGTTATATGTGAGCAACGCTTGCCCGACAAAAACCTAAAAAACTATCGAAGAAGCTTTACCGGAAATCAAAACCAGTGAATTATTCAAAGTAATGTGGCCATAGAATAAACAAAAAACCATCCAGGGTCATGTTCATAATCCACAACAAAATTATGATTCAAATTTTTTGATGCAAAATTAAATTAATCAGATCAATTTCCTAGATGTCAATAAATATTCAAAGAAGCTAAGAATTTTTTTTGAAGATCACTAGATTATACAAAATTAATTAATCAGATCAATTTCATAATCCACAACAAAATTATGATTCAAATTTTTTGATGCAAAATTAAATTAATCAGATCAATTTCCAAGATGTCAATAAATATTCAAAGAAACTCATAATTTTTTTTGAAGATTTATTGACATGTTTGTCAATAAATTTTAAAATATCAATAAATTCATGCATGTCAATAGATCTTCAAAGAATCAAGTAATTGCTTATGGTAGTCGTTTTTTTTATCGCAAGAATCATATACTTAAGATTTGTACTGCAAAAATAATGTTTTATATGTTGTAAACAATCATATTTTTCTTGATGCTTAAGCAATTTGTTTCAAATTTGTTTATTTTGGTCTCTATTTAAATTTATTTATTATTTATAATTTTATTTATAAAACAAAATAATTTTTTACCGTTTAAAAAAACACTATTTTTGAACAAATTTAAAATAAATGCTATTTTGGAAATATTGCACCTAAACTGCTTGTTTTTTTATATATTTTTTTTAATATCCCATTTTCCACTCCACTCGTCTCTTACCATGAGAGCCCAGGCAGATCAAAACCCAAGCAAATCCATCAACCATATTTTTAGAGTGGTATTTGCATCTTATGTCACAAATTGGCAATCCAATTGTAAATAAATCACATGCAAAAATTTTAGAAAGTTTTAGAGGAAGATGAAGTGATTTTTAATGAGGTATTGTAAAAATTCAGAAGACATTGAGTAACTAATAAAAAGATTAAATGATGAGAGGGAGTAATTTGAAATTTGCACATATGACGCGAATGTAAATACGTGACACAAATGCAATTTTGACAATTTTGTGACACAAATGCAAAAACCCGACGAATTTGTGACATTGACGCAAATTTCCCATTTTTAGATTAAGGTCAAAATGATTGAAATGGGCCAAAGCTATATAAGGCCCATTGACCATTTTGGAACTCTGAGATATCCAGTCCATTAATGACTGCACGTTTTCACTAGTCCAAATTCTCTCCCTCTCTCTCATATTCTTTATCCAATATAAAATTAGGAGCGAGAAATTAGAGCCAGACAATCCGGGATTAGCACATAGGTTTGTAAAGATACAAATATTATTATATATTTTTTATTTCTAGAAGAAGAGAAAAAAAAACAATAGAGTATTTGTTACACTTACATGTAAAACGCATAACTATTCGAATTGTGATATCTTAACCACAATAATAATTTTATCTACGAAAAATAACTGGATTATTACAAAAAAAAAAATTACTAAAAAAAAAATAAAAATTAGACACATATATGGGCAAGGATATAAGCTGTTAGTTGTAAACTTGGAAGTTGTAACTGAGAACACAACAAGAAAATCTATAAATTTTGGGTTTTTTGGATTTCGTTATTGAGTTTCCTTTTTATTAATTTTTTTTTTAAGTGCGACCATTTCAAAGCGAGGTTGTCGCAAACCCCAAGCCAATCTCTCTCTGGAGAGAAGTGTTAGAGAGAGAGAGAGAGAGAGAGAGAGAGAGAGAGATGACTATGGCGTTGATGTTTGATAGCATTGTTGGTCTGGTTATAATCCTTATGCTTCTTCTGGTTGTCCTCGTCGTTTTCTTCTATTGCAAACCATGGCGATTCATTTTCCCTCTTCGTTCTCGCACAATCAAGGTGATTCAATACCTCGTTTTTCTTTTCTTGCAACGTTTTTCGTCTTTGATCTCCTATTTCTCCTCAAGGAATCGTTAGGTTTGATTCGCTGGTTGTTGATTGCAATGCGAATCGACTGTTTGGTTCCTGAGGAAAACTCGAAGAAATTTGGGACCGAATCGTTTTGTTGCTGCTATTGATCGGTTTCGTTGTACGCCAATTTGAGTGTTGGCTTTGTTTGTGGACGAGTAGTGTTTTGGTTGTTTGTTCTTAAATGTGAAACGTAATGAGAGTGATTGTGATGATTCATAGCTGGTTTGGTTGAATGGCTATAGCTATGTGTGTGTTGACCATATTTCTACAGCGATTCTCTTAATGTCCATGATAAAAGTTGGAAACCGTATAGCTTAACCTGATGGAAATGTCTGATTAGGTTTCCGTAAATGCTAAATTTAGGACTGGATTTGATATCAGAAAGGAGATTGGTATGTGAAGCTGATATGTATATAGGATTGTTTAGTTTAATGTGAACCAGATCATGCCATTGTGCTTTCGATTAATTTTTTTTTTTTTTCTTTCATTATGTTCGCTGAGCTAAGGTGGGGATTGTATCGATGTTGCGATCATATTAGAACTATTTTATTTTTCTCTAGGTTGGTGAGCTAGAGAGACCTTTAGTCTCTGATAATTTGGACGCGATACCGAATCAAAGTAATGAGTTGGCGAGAGATTTCGATCTAGAGGGAGCGTGTCAGCAGAATGATGCCCATTTTCGCTCTCCTCGATTGCACGGATTTATCAATTCTCGGGTAGCTCAAATAGCTCCCATCTCGGTCCAAGGTATTTAATCTGTATTGTGGTTATTTCTTTGAGTTCTCTTGATGATTTGTTCTTGTTAAGAAAATTTGAAACTATTATATATTTTTTTTTTTGCCTTAGGTGATAGCGTTGCCCTCGATGTGAATTCTGATATTTCAGAAGAGCTTTTAGTGGGCCAAACACTTAAGCGTCCTTTGTTCCCCCATTTGTTACCCGAAGAGAAGAAGCGTATTAGAGAAAGTTTAGAGAATGACAAAACTCAAGCTTATGTCTCCAAGGAGGCCTCTGGTGAGAGTAATTTTCACGCATTCCATTTTACTGAAAACTTAATATTCAAATAGTTGCATGAAATGTGTCTTATATTATTTTGTCTGCTTCCTGAAGTGTCTTATATTATTTTATCTGCTTCTCAGGAAGCTGCCTCACTTTGGAGGTTATTTCTGGGCCTTCTCAAGGAGAGCGATATTTTATAGAGTCGTCGAATTCTAGAAAGCTTCCTTTAACACTTGGAAGGGTTCCTCCGAGTGATTTGTTGATGAAGGATTCAGAGGTTTCGGGGAAGCATGCGATGATAAACTGGAACTCAACAGTAAAGATCTTAATGACTATATATATATGTGTTTATTTCTTTGCCTATGCACAAACTAGAATTAGTACTGTGGTGAAGTGATTACTTTGTGCTCAAACATTAATTCAGAATTTGAGATGGGAATTGAGGGACATGGGCAGCCTCAATGGGACGCTTTTGAATGCCCAACAAGTTAACCGCTCTGACTCTGGAGGCAGAGTTTGGGGTGAGCCATTTCAGCTTGCCAATGGAGACGTGATAAGTCTTGGGACAACTTCAAAAGTCCATGTGAGTCTATTTGCGTCTTTCTTTGAGATTAATAAAAAAAAATGTTCTGTTATCTAGAGTTTGCTTAGCTTTTCTTGTATTTCATTGTGTGTATGGAAGTTCATAATCAACTAAAGAATGTAACTTAGTGGAGGGAGTCTTATTTTAATCAGTACCCGTTACCTACCTATTTAATAACCAAGAGTGCCAATTTCCCCAAATATTGTAAAGCCAGTTTTTCTATTTATTTTTTATTTTTATTTTTTTATATATGTATAAATACTAAAAATAACAGATGAAATAGGATAACTACTATCAGCTGATAACTAGTAGTCTAATTGGAAAAATAAATATGCATTTTTCCACAGTTTACGTTCACTTCTGAAAGTACCTAATATAAATGGGTTTGAGTAAGTCATATCCCGTATTTTTACGAGCTTGTTGACAATCCCCTTCTTAGGTCCATATAAAACTAGGAGGCTTTCAGTTGCCCATTGGAGTTGGGGTGGCATCGGATCCCATGGCCATGCGTCGCGGAGGAAAGAAATTTCCAATGGAAGATGTATGCTGTTATCAATGGCCTCTTTCTGGAGTTGATCAGGTTCTCAAATTTAGTCAAATTTTCTCTAGTTAAACGCAATTTGTCTCCTTCAAACATGCTGATATTAATTTAGTCACTTTGTAGTTCGGATTATTTTGTATTTGCGATGGACATGGGGGAGCAGAAGCTGCTAAATCTGCCAGCAGGTTAGTATTTCAAATATATATATAT
This sequence comes from Urtica dioica subsp. dioica, assembly GCF_054948205.1. Lineage (NCBI taxonomy): Eukaryota > Viridiplantae > Streptophyta > Magnoliopsida > Rosales > Urticaceae > Urtica > Urtica dioica. The sequence continues at coordinate 4,168,035 of NC_142761.1, forward strand.
ATATATATATATATATATATATATATATATATATCTGTTGCTGTTTTCCAAATTTTAATCAAATAACCTAATAAATAGAAAAAATAATTCTCTGAAGGAGGTACGGTAAATTTAAATAGTTAGACATTGTATGAGTCAATGATAAGCTCATTGTAGAGGCTCTTTTTCCACCTTTAATTTTTGTAGCATTTCACCATAAGATTCTTGATATTGTGAGCTTAAAGCTAACTACCCAAAAAGTAATAGTCGTTCATGAACTATGTAATTACTGCTTGATCATTCATGTTCATGACCCAAATGGATGTGAGATACTCTTTAAGTAATGTGATAATTATGTGCAGATTTCTTTCCAAAATTACTGCCACAATATTATCAGACTCCCAAAGAAGGGAAAGGGTTTTGTCGACGTGTGATTCTTCAGATGTTCTAAGGGATGCATTCTCTCAGACTGAAGCATCCCTGAGCCACCAGTATGAGGTTTTTCTCTTATTCTTTTCTGTTACTTTTCTCAAATTCTCGCCCTGCTTATCTTTTCCACCTCTTCTGTTCTTTTCTTCTTCTTCCTTAATTTGTGTTTTACTCTTGTATAAATGATTTTTTTTAGCTCAGTCCTTCCTCAAGATGGTTAATCTGACTTCATTGTGTGCTAATGCAAGCGGGACTTTATTATTGATATATGGTTACATGCTTAGAGATGTTAATACACGGATCTTATACACGTCCATGGCTTAACGCTTTTCATCGATTCTTAAATATCTAACCCTGCATGTCTATTATATGGAATCATCTTCTAGTGGTGTTTGCTAGTCATTTGGATCCATAATTTGTTGTTAAGAACATACGACTTGTAAATGCGCGCGTACATGTGTGCATATTACGAATTCTGTGTTAGATAGACCAAACTTTCTTTTTCTTGGATTATAAGGTTTGTTTTTTGCAGGGTTGTACCGCAACATTACTTCTGGTATGGGTTAATGATGATGATACGCTCTTTGCACAATGTGCAAATGTCGGGGACTCAGCTTGTGTTATTAAGTACGTGTCACATTTCCCTCCTTGAGATAATTTCATAGAAAACGGCTGTAAAATTCATAGCGTTTGAGTTTATGCTGAAACTGACGTATGTAAAGTTTTTGGTAATAGAACATCAGAATCATTCAATGAAATCCATGTTTAGTTCAATCTCCACATCGTCTTGGTCTGATCATGCATTATATAATAAAAAAAAAGTTGCCTTCTTATTTTTACCTCGTGAATTAATTTTTTTTTTTTTTAAATCGTGACACATCTCGTCTAAACGGTACTGAATTTGGATTCATTGTAACAGTGTTGGTGGGAGTCAGAATAAGATGACGGAAGACCATAGAGTAACTAGTTCTACCGAAAGACGTCGAATCGAAGAATTAGGAGAACCACTGAGAGACGGCGAAACACGTTTATGTGGTAATTGCAAACTTCGTTTTATAATTGACTGATAAATTGTCTTTTCATCGCGTCGATTCGTCTAAGAGGTAGAAGCTTTTTCAGGTTTGAATCTTGCTCGAATGCTTGGAGACAAGTTTCTTAAGGAGCAAGACGCCAGGTTCAGCTCAGAGCCGTATATAAGCAAACCGGTTCAGATTGCTCGGGCAAGTAGAGGTTTTGCTGTAATGGCAAGGTAATCAATTCACATAAAATAAATAATTTCGTGTAGTATGGTCACACTCCCATCTATTCGTTTTTATTTAAATGAATTATAATATTTCAAATTTAACATTTGATTTTGGAATCTCAGCGATGGCTTGTGGGATGTCATGAGCCTCAAGAAGGCTGTTCAACTAGTCCTCCAGGTATTATTCCGGTGGATGATTTATTGATATTTAAAAATCATTTTTTTTTCTTCTTCTCACGAAATGTAATTGTGTTTCACAGGTTAGAGACAAGTACAATAAGGATGAGGAGGAAAATTCTGCCGCAAAGGTTGCTAATTATTTGTTGAATGAAGCAAGAACGTTGCGAACAAAGGATAACACTTCTGTAATATTCATAGACTTCGACACTCTCTCGGGCAGAACTGCTTGTAAAGCCGAATCTTAAAAATATATCAATAAAAGCCTTGTTATAGTTATTGTAGTTTCTGTGTTCCTCTACTGGGCTATACGTACAGCAAATTAAGTTAGGCAGATAATTTTCATAAATAAGTTTTAGGTGTCAGAAAAATTGGCTCTTATAGGTTTTGTCAAAAGCGGATATATACAAGTGTTGCTCATTGTTTTCGGGCCTTGATACTTTTGTTCTGTGCAAAACTTATTTTAGATGATTGAATTAGACTCTAGACTTTTCCATCAATAAAAAAAATGAAAACTTAAGACTGCTATTTTATTACCCCTGATGGCTTAGCATGAGTGGTAAAACTACTTACTTAGAAGGTGATCTTCGTTGAGAAGTCCTGAGTTCAAATTCCCATCACGCATAAGAAGTCTTTCGTGCTGAAGTTGAACGGTTATTTCTTGTAATTTGTGCTTAAATGTCCACTATAATTCTCACAGTTCAACGAAAGAATCCATTCTTATCGGTTCAACCCAGTTGCTGCTCGATGTGCTTCGGCAACGCAGAGAGTCCGGATCACCTTTTTTGGGAAGCTCAACAGCCAAAAACACTTGGAAATGGATTTTTGACAAGCTTGAAGTGGATAAAGCAACAGACTCCTCACTCGATGAGTTATTCACTATCTATCGGCATTGTAGACACAGCTCGAAATGGTTCGATTTTTAAGGATGGGGAGTCAAATGGATTCTTGAGCACTTGAGCATGAATACCAATGGCTGTATTGATCTTTAAGTTAAATTTTAAGATTTTTTAGTTTATCGGAGCCATCTAGGCATATGTCAGATGGTTGGTTAATTTTTGGTGTTCTCTTCTTCGCTTCTTGGTTTGGGTCGGCGTGTTGGTGTAGCGCTTGGTCCGTTTCCAACATTCAAAAATGAATCACCTCTATTGTAAATTATCAATTCATCTAATACAATATACTTAAAAAACTATATTTTGATGTAAGAATGAGTTATTAGAAAAACTGATAATTGATTATATTGAAATGTATATCATTTTTCCTCGACTAACGACTATAAGCCCTACCATTATGTTATTTGTTTTGAACGTAATTGGTATCGTTGACAACAGTTTTGTGTAAAAAGATGTTACATTCATTGACTTAGATCAAATCTATTGCATAAAAGAAAAATAAAAGTCTGCGCAAGGATCTTTAATTCATGTTTTTGGATTGAAATTTAAATAGACATAATTAAAAAATATATAAGAAATATAAAAAGAGAAAGAAGATAGAACGAGTTTGAAAGTGAGGACAGTCGCCACGGAAAAACTGTTCGTACTCCGGTCATCGTCAACTGTCCTCTTCTCTCATCCCAGTCTGTGCGACTCTTTTTTGCTCTGAAAATCATTGTCTAAGTCTTTTACGTTGAAGTCCTGAAATCCCATTTTAATTGGAATTCGGATGAGGTTTCATTAAGTCATACATGACTTTTAATGGACGTGTACCACGGTACATAATTAATTTGGATTGTATTACAAAGTTTAATATTGACTCAAAACACAAATGTGAAATTTGTGTTGAAACAAAATGAACGAGAACATCCTTTCATAGTGTTGAAAGAAGTAATGAATCTCTTGACTTAATTCATACTGATTTATGTGATTTAAAGTTCATGCCAACAAGATGTAATAATAAATATTTTGTGACTTCCATTGATGATTGTACAAAATATTGTTATGTACAAATGCTCAAGAACAAAGATGAGGTAATTGAGAAATTTGCCATGTATAAATTGGAAGTTGATAATCAACTTAATAAGAAGATTAAAATGGTTCGTAGTGACCAAGGGGTTGTATATGTTGAACCATTTGGTGCATTTTGTGTACAACATGTAATTATTCACGAAGTCATTCCACCATATTCTCCTCAATCGAACGGTGTTGCCGAACGAAAGAATCGCACTCTAAACAAAATGATGAATGCAATGTTGTTTAGTTCTGGGTTACCTCAAGACATGTGGGGGGAAGCAATCTTGTCTGCAAATTAACTTTTGAACAAAATTACTCATAATAAGGAAGATAAGTCCCCTTCTGAGTTATTTGAAGGAAGGAAGCCTTCCTATAATTATTTGCGAATGTGAGAGTGTTTAGCTAAGGTAATGACACCTACTTCTAAGAAAATGAAGATAGGACCAAAGACAATTGATTGTATCTTCATTGGATACGCATATCATAGTAATGCGTATTGCTTTCTTGTGTATGACTCAAAAAACTCTGATATTCACAAAGATTCAATTATGGAATCTAATTATGCTGCGTTCTTCGAACATGTATCTCCTTACAAGTGTAAAGAAGATTGTTAGAATATACGGTTAATTTATTTTTCTCCTTAGAATATTGTGTTAAATCTAATTCTAGAATATAAGGAATTAATTAGGTTTATTGATCTTTTTTTTTATTCTGATCGAATCTCATCCTAATCAGATCATATCTCCTTTATTTTCTCTAGAAATTATTCTTTTTAGGCCGTATAAATACACCATTCTGAAGTAATAAAAAAAATTCAATTTGTTTCCGCAAACATCATTTTATGGTATCAGAGCCTACTCTGAATACCTTCATTTCCATTTTTCCCAAACATGTCCTAATTCCATTCCCCTTCCTCATCAAATACGATGACAAAAACGAGTGAAATATCATTTTATGGTATCAGAGCCTACTCTGAATACCTTCATTTCCGTTTTTCCCAAACATGTCCTAATTCCATTCCCCTTCCTCATCAAATACGATGACAAACACGAGTGAAATCTCCAGTTTAGCGACGAGCTCTAACTCTGTTCCATCACACCAGATCGAAACCATCCCGTCCATCCTCATCACAATTCACAAATTGAATGGCCTAAATTTCCTTCAATGGTTTCAATCTGTGAAATTTTCTATTCAATGGAAAGGTAAATACGGGTATATTACTTGCATCATCACACAACCAGCAAAGATAGATCCTTCTTATCGACTATTGGAGACATAAAACTCTATGATCATGTCCTGGTTATACCTCTTCCTGCCGATGGCCAAATCTGTGTGGAATTTAGTTGCAGAGACATATTATGACTTAAGGAAGGTCTCGTAACTCTTCAAGCTGAAGAACAGCATCCGCGACACCAAACAGGCCACATCTAGCGTCACATAATACTTCAACACGTTCACAAGTTTGTGGCATGAATACGATTTATTTAACTCGTTTTCTTAGAAGTACACGAGGACCAGCAGATGATACAAAAGATGTTGGACAAGAAGAGAGTATTTGACTTTCTCGCAGGGCTGAATATCAAGATTGATGGTGTACGGAGCCAAGTCTTGAGTCGAGTCCCGTTTCCCAACATCCGAGAAGTGTTTTCCGAAGTCAGATGAAAAGAAGTCCGGCGCCATGACATGATGAATGATCAATCCCCGGCTCCCTCCACTCTTGAGTCCTCGACACTCAACATCAATGCCTACGATTCATCATCAAGCCAATCTAAAAAGAGGAACAACCTGTGACCATTGTCAATGACATAGACACACCCGCGAGAAGTGTTGAAAGATTCATGGCAAGCCTCTTGATTGGAAATCCTCAAAAGCTTCTCGAGATGGAAAAGCTCTCAACACCAGTGTGACAGATGTTGGAATCGATCTAGGGTTTAAGAAAAAGTTTAACGCTTCGTTAAGCGGCGGAATTTTAAAAAATTTCTTTTTAAGTAAAACTAGTTTTTACTAACCTAGACAAGAGCATGTGCATGTAAATAAAAACTAATATGAGCTATTAAAGTTACTAACCTTTCTTGAAGCTTGAACCTTGTAGAAGCTTTTGGAAAGTTGCAACGCTCGTCTCCCCTCGCAGCACGTCTCTCTTTCTTTCCTCGGCAACTCGAGCAACCACGAAAGTTTCTATCACTAAATCACTCGAAAAGAAGGAATTAGTGAGTGGGCACTTTTAAACACTACGACTTGAGAACGAGTCTCGAAGTCGCAGAGCTAAAGACTAGGTCGAGTGAGGACCTAGGTGCCAAGACAAGAGAAAACCGAAAATAAACTAGAGAGAGAGAGAAGAGGACTTCGGCCAAGTTCTAGAGAGAGAGTCTCTCAAATCTCTTAAACTTGGATGAATGAATTGTGAGGAAATGGGGCTCCTATTTATAGGAGAGGTCTCACCTTCAATAAGGTAGTTTCCTCTTCTATAGAATATCACATATTCATGAGCAAAAATCCTTCATTTCCCATTCCATGTTGGGCGCCCAAGGCTGCCTCCTAGAGGCTAGGATTTGTTTCCTTTTTTGTTCCTTGGCTTTCCCTTTTCTCACTTGGCCGAATTTCCTACAAGCATGTGTGGGAAATTTGTTTCCTCTTTTTCTTTTGGCAAGTATCTAAATACATTTATGCACAAAATAAACTCTCTTTCCTTGGGTATTATGGGCGCCCATTTCACTTCTAGAAGGAGCTTCTAGAAGCTTCTTCATTTATTCATGAGAATATGAAAAAGGCCCATTAAGAGTTTTCAATAAAATTCTTATGAAATGAAATTAATTCACAAGGCCCAATGATCAAGTCATGGCCGAGTGAAACATGTCATAAAATGACCTTGTCAAAAAATTTATTGACATTCATTTCATCCTTTGTCTCAAAAGACAAAAATACCCTTTTAACTATTTTCGTTCTTGTTTTGGCTTAGCTTCCAGTTTAACTATTCCTATCGATGTGATTCGTGACAGTGACCTCATGGACCCAAATGAACAAAGCTTTAGCTAAACACTTGGACTCAAAAGTTCACAAACCTTTTCCAAGTTTAGCTTAATGCCAACTGACTCCACTAAAGAGCTGACACTGAAAATCTCTCGGTTCAAATGAATTTATTTTCTACTCAAGAATTCGACCTAATTATGATGAGCGGATCCACTGAATATTATCTATGTTTACCCTTCATGAATGTCATCAGCTAGTCGGGATTTACTAAATTACCATTTTACCCTTCTAGCTGTTATTTCCTCAACTCCTTTGTCGCTTGTGAATAAGTTAGAAACAATGTATTGACGAGGAGCTAACAAGTCACATTGTTTCATCCAAAAAAGTCAGGACTCAATTTGGACACTGGCCAGTTCATTTATCCACACTCCAAGGAACAAAGCATGAGGTGACATACATTGCATTTCAGCAATCTTGTACATGAATTCCATATCTATGAGAACTTCACAAAGTTACTCATGTCAGACTCACAACTTAGTACTTCACCAATAGGCCTTGTTCGGAATCACATAGTGAGTCCGAACTTTGACTTTCTCAAATGAGAATACTAAGGTGTGAAATGGCATGTCTCATTTCAGGATTAAGGTAAGCATGATGCAATTCATACATAGTGACTTCGAGACATAAGAGGTTAAATGGTTTGTTCTTATCTTGTCTCTAGAAGTGCACTGGTCAATTCAGTACCTTCGGAAGATACCTAGAAGAACTATAGAGTTCCTAACTCTCAATGCCTCATAACCAGACATCATAGATTCTTCTAACAATCATACTGAGGTCAATAGTCCTTTGACCCTAAGATTGCGAATATATCGTTTTAAGCAAACTACGAAGAGTTTGTTCATGCAAATCTACATTTGTCTCTTCGTAAGTTGTTAAGTTTGTTTATGGACTAAAAGACTATGGTTTTATCATAAAGCTTCAGACAAGGAAGATTGAATGAACGTTTCAACTTTATTAATGAATAAGCAATTACAAGCAAGAGTCTTCGTAAGACTATATGACATCAAATGTACATAAATAGACACTACTACTCTTCTTGTGGGCACCATTGACAACAAACTCCCACTTGACTCAAAGAAGATGTGAGTAGTCCTACATGCCTAATCCCTCTCGAAGTTGGTCGAAGACCATGTTCGCTAGGGCCTTGGTGAATGGATCTTCCAGAGATCTACTTCACCTCCACGTCTCCGCGTTGCGCGATCTCTCGAATCAAATGGTATTTCCTCTCAATATGTTTAGAGCGCTTATGGCTTCTAGGTTCCTTTGAGTTAGCGACAGCCCCACTATTATCACAATAAAGGGTCATGGGCTCGTCGACGTTTGGAACAACTTCCAAATACTTAAGGAACTTTCTAAGCCATACAGTCTCTTTGGATGCTTCACAAGCAGCCACATATTCTGCTTCCATTGTGGAGTCAGCAATGCAAGATTGCTTAATACTTCTCCACACAACAGCTCCACCATTAAGGATGAACACAGATCCCGAAGTGGATTTCCTGGAATCCTTATCCGCTTGAAAATCGGAGTCGGTATATCCCGTCATAGTCAGGTCAGTACCTGAGTATGTAAACATCAAGTTCCTAGTTCTTCGAAGATACTTAAGAACATGCTTAACAGCAATCCAGTGCTCGGGTCCAGGGTTGGATTGGAAACGACTAACTACGCCAACGGCGAAACATATATCAGGTCGGGTGCAAAGCATAGCATACATGAGGCTTCCTACGGCAGAGGCGTAAGGAATTTTCCTCATGTCTTCAATCTCTTGTGCAGTCTTGGGAGACTGGTCCTTAGAGAGTGAAACTCCATGCCTAAAGGGTGTTTGACCCCTCTTGCAGTCTTGCATCGAGAAGCGATCCATCACCTTATCAATATAAGATGCTTGAGAGAGCGACAGGGTCCGGTTTTTTCCTATCTCGAAAGATTTGGATTCCCAGAATGTACGCGGCTTCTCCTAGATCCTTCATATCGAATTGCTTTGCTAGCCAGACCTTAACCTCAGATAACTTACCCACGTCATTACCAATGAGTAGTATATCATCGACATATAGTACCAGAAACACAACTTTGCCTTCGTGTATTAACTTGTAAACACAAGGCTCATCTATTGACTGTTCAAAGCCGAAGCTCTTTACAGTTTCATCGAATCTAATATTCCATGACCTAGATGCTTGCTTTAGTCCATAAATGGATTTAAGCAACTCACAAACCTTGGTCTCTTGACCTTTATCCACGAAACCGTCTGGTTGAGCCATGTAAATGCGCTCGTCAAGATTGCCATTCAGAAAGGCTGTCTTGACATCCATTTGCCAGATCTCATAGTCGAGAGCTGCAGCTATGGATAGGAGTATGCGGATGGATTTAAGCATCGCGACTGGCGAGAAGGTTTCTTCATAGTCAATCCCTTCTTGTTGGGTATAACCCTTTGCCACAAGTCGTGCTTTGAACGTCTCAACGTTCCCATCATGACCCCTTTTCTTCTTGTATATCCACTTACACCCTACGGGTTTAATCCCTTCAGGAAGGTCTACAAGTTTCCAGACTTTATTGACATACATCGAGTGCATCTCAACTTTCATGGCGTCAAGCCAAAGGTTTGATTCAGAACAAGCCATTGCTTGGCTATAGGAAACAGGATCATCCGTGTCGGAGACGGCTACAAGAGAGTCTCCATAAGACATGTACCTGTCAGGCTTTTGAGTAGCCCTTCCACTACGTCTAAGTACTACTTGACGAGATTCTGACGAGTTAGGTTGTGTTTCAGTTGGGGTAAGAACAGTTCTTACAGATGAGGTAGAAGCTTCCTCACCCAACTTTTCTTCAAGCACAATTTTGCTTCTAGGTTTCGCATCCTTCATAAAGTCCTCCTCAAGGAAACGAGCATTCGTGCTAACGAAAGTCTTATCGTCCTCGGGACTATAGAAAGTAAAACCTTTGGTTTCCTTCGGATATCCTACAAACAGGCACAATTCTGACCTACTAGCCAACTTGCTAGTCTTTTGCCTCAGCACGTGTGCAGGGCAACCCCAAATTCGGATGCGGCCAAGATTCACTTTACGGCCAGTCCATCGTTCATAAGGAGTACCAGGAACCGTTTTGGACGGAACTTGGTTCAGAATGTAGGCGGCTGTTTTGAGGGCATATCCCCAAAAGGAAAGCGGGAGTGATGAGTAACTCATCATCGATCTAACCATCTCCATAAGAGTTCGGTTTCTTCTCTCTGACACTCCGTTTTGTTGAGGTGTGCCAGGTGCGGTAAGCTGAGAAGCAATACCTTCTTCTTTAAGAAAGTCATCGAACTCTCCAGACATATACTCACCACCTCGATCAGATCGAAGGGTTTTGATCACTTTGCCAGTTTGCTTTTCCACTAAAGCCCTAAAGACCTTAAATACGTTAAAGGTCTCGGATTTGTGTTTGAGCAAATAGACAAACCCATATCGTGAGTAATCATCAGTGAAGGTAACGAAGTATTCGTATCCTCCACGTGCCTGTTGGCTGAGCGGACCACATACATCAGAATGTATTAGTTCCAGCAACTCAGTGGCTCTTCGACCTTTATCAGAGAAAGGTCGCTTAGTCATTTTTCCTTCTATGCAGGATTCACAAGTAGGTAGTGAACCTATTGCAGAGGCTTGGAGTGGACCATCCCTCACAAGTCTCTTAATCCTTTCTAGACTGATATGACCAAGTCTTAAGTGCCATAGGTGTGTTGATTTTGTTAGATCGGAGGATTCAGAAAGTTTGATCCTCTTTGGCTCCCTAATTAGATCATTATCTATTTCGGTGTCTAAAAGAGAAGGTTGAGTGGGATAGATGTAGAAAAGAGCATTCTTCATACATGCGTCAGTGACAAAAGAATTATCAGGAAACGAAATACGAATTCCATTCTTAATGAACTTTAAACAATAATCTTGCTCACGAAGACGAGCAACGGATATTAAGTTCTTCCCAAAGGTAGGAACAAAATAAACATTATTCAAGTTTAAAGTGCGGTCTTCAAAAGACAGCGTCACGGATCCCACAGCCTTTGCAGACACCAGGCTCCCATCACCCCATTTGAAACAGAACTCGCCTTCCTCTAAGCTTTTGGTTTTCTTGAAACCATTCAAGGAACAGCAAATATGGTTAGTAGCAGCGGAGTCAAGAATCCACGTTGATACATTATCAGCTACTAAGCATGCTTCGGTAACTAGTACAATACTATGTTCCTTTGCTTTGAGATAGGCGGGACAGTTCTTTTTATCGGCCTTGTAAGGTCTCTTCAAAGTTTCAGAGGCGGAGGCTTTTTGCTCAGTAGCATGTGCCTCTCCTTGATTCCTCTTTCTCTTAGTGAAACCTACAGCAGTGTGAAGTTCCTCCATAAGTTTGGTAGCAGTGTACTCTAGCTTGTTTATGGAGTAGTTCATCTTGGAGGTATCAAGAGACGCGGGGAGAGTTTCTAAGATCATATCTATGAGATTCTTCCCATCAGTCTCAGATCCTAGGATTTCCATTTTATTTAGAAAACTAATGATCAATATCATAAAGTCTCTAACAGGAGTCCTAGCCTTCATATGACAGTTCATAAACTGTCGGACTGCTTTTAGCCTTGTTTGACGCCTTTGCCCTCCAAACATCTTAAGGAGATTGTAGAGCATGTCAGCGGCAGTCTCGATGTCACGATGTTGCTCTTTCAGCACATTGTTCATAGATGCCAAGATATAGCACCTCACAATCTCATCGGATCGAAGCCAGGCCGCTAAGGCGTCATTGTCCTCTTGAGTTGAATCATCATTCGTCAGAGGAGGACACGGGGTGGTGAGTACCCATTTGTGCTTGTTAACGGTAGGTATTATGTCGAGGTTACGTTTCAAATCTAGGTAGTTTTCGTTTTCGAGTTAGATCGAGGAAAGAAAGATAGAGAGATGGTTGAGAGACATATTGCCTATATAAGTTGAAACAAGTTTATGATTAGTCTTTGGTTTAGGATTTAAGTTTTATTAAGACTTTTATAAAATCCAAAGGTGTTATAAACCAAACGATAATTTACTCCCTCAAGAGAAGGCCGCAAAAAATCTCGTTTTATAAGTAAATGACACATCATTAATGCTAAGCCAAGATGTCAGTACATCATTTTGACTAGCCACCTTGTAAATTGGTTTGATCACTCACATCCTTTCGCAGAGCCTTAAGGAAGGATACTAGGGATTGAGCCTAAGTGTGCAACCAACCACTTAGTCCAAAAGATCAACTTTGAAAAACAATCCCCCAAGGGGAGGCCTTGCCATCATTGCATGACTCTCGGACGTAGCTCATTGAGCAATGATCGAAGCAATAACGCCTTGGAGTACTCACATTTAAGTGAGGGTCGCAAGAGCGGCTCTTAGTCCCACGTTATTGCATCTTTCATTAGTGTTGGGGATCGCGGGTTACAAACAACGAATATAACCCTCCCACTTAGTTTTTGGAGTTGGTTCATCGACTCTTTTAAGTTCGGAAACAGATTTCCTAGTTAGAGAGCGACAGAGCGGACAACTAGAAGAGAATCCTAGATCGACATGTTCAGAGTAGTATTAGTGCATAAAGGCACAAGGGACATACTCGATCTTTTCCTATTTTCTATTTCGGGAAAGTGCGTGAGGGAAGTGTGAACTTCAACTCACTCGAACACTTGAAAGTTTGAGATTACACATCCTTTTATTTTTCGGCTTTGTCTACAAAGAGACCTCCCACTCAAAATTTCAAGAGCATATAGATTTTGAACATATGTGATATAGATATAGTTTTGAAAACATTTTGAAAACTTATTTGATTTGGATGACAAAATATTTTCAAGTTTGAAAGTGAAAACGGTTTTTCAAAATTCAAACTAGTTTTGTAAAAATTCAATTTCAATTAAACTTTCAAAAATCAAAACATTTTAATCTTACACATCATGTTTATAATCATATGAAAAAAAAATTTTTGCTCAAGAAAGTTTTCTCATTAGAGTTCTATAACTCATGGTAGTGGGGTTTGAAAATCCGGATTTCTAAAAAAACTGGAGTTTCAGACAGCCGCGCACCTCGGAGTAAAATCGCCATAACTGGCGGCTCCGATGTCCTTTTGAGCCGAAACCGGTGGCATTGGACAGAGGACAGACAGAGCTTTAATTTGATTCAAGAATCATTAAATTTAGATTTCTGAGCAGAGAGTTATGCCGCTTTTAATGCGGGTTTACATTCCAGCTCGAAGAAAAAGAAATAAATTAAAGCTTTGTCCTTTTAGGTGCGAAAAAGAATCGAGTGTAACGGAACGTTTTAAGATGTTGTTTAAAGCTTTTATTTGTGTTTTATTAGCAGGGTAATAACATAGAATAAAAGAAATAACAACATGCATAAAACGATTTCAAGTAAATAAACGAAACTAGCAAGAAAATAAAACTAGTCACAAAATTTACTCGAAAATTCTCAAACCTTTAAAACACGTTTTTCAATATAAAAAATTAAAAACTTTTAGAACTGATTCTAATGTGTTTTAACATCATCCCAAACTCATAGAAAATCAACATGGTTTTTAATTTAAAGGCATGAGCAATAAATTAAAAAAAAATCTAAGATTACAATTCTAACTTGTCACAAAATTAGTAAACTTTCGAAAACGATTTTCAAGCTCATAATTTAAAAACATGCACATGCATTCCTTTGACCATAGCTCTGATACCATTTGTTGGAATCGATCTAGGGTTTAAGAAAAAGTTTAACGCTTCGTTAAGCGGCGGAATTTTAAAAAATTTCTTTTTAAGTAAAACTAGTTTTTACTAACCTAGACAAGAGCATGTGCATGTAAATAAAAACTAATATGAGCTATTAAAGTTACTAACCTTTCTTGAAGCTTGAACCTTGTAGAAGCTTTTGGAAAGTTGCAACGCTCGTCTCCCCTCGCAGCACGTCTCTCTTTCTTTCCTCGGCAACTCGAGCAACCACGAAAGTTTCTATCACTAAATCACTCGAAAAGAAGGAATTAGTGAGTGGGCACTTTTAAACACTACGACTTGAGAACGAGTCTCGAAGTCGCAGAGCTAAAGACTAGGTCGAGTGAGGACCTAGGTGCCAAGACAAGAGAAAACCGAAAATAAACTAGAGAGAGAGAGAAGAGGACTTCGGCCAAGTTCTAGAGAGAGAGTCTCTCAAATCTCTTAAACTTGGATGAATGAATTGTGAGGAAATGGGGCTCCTATTTATAGGAGAGGTCTCACCTTCAATAAGGTAGTTTCCTCTTCTATAGAATATCACATATTCATGAGCAAAAATCCTTCATTTCCCATTCCATGTTGGGCGCCCAAGGCTGCCTCCTAGAGGCTAGGATTTGTTTCCTTTTTTGTTCCTTGGCTTTCCCTTTTCTCACTTGGCCGAATTTCCTACAAGCATGTGTGGGAAATTTGTTTCCTCTTTTTCTTTTGGCAAGTATCTAAATACATTTATGCACAAAATAAACTCTCTTTCCTTGGGTATTATGGGCGCCCATTTCACTTCTAGAAGGAGCTTCTAGAAGCTTCTTCATTTATTCATGAGAATATGAAAAAGGCCCATTAAGAGTTTTCAATAAAATTCTTATGAAATGAAATTAATTCACAAGGCCCAATGATCAAGTCATGGCCGAGTGAAACATGTCATAAAATGGCCTTGTCAAAAAATTTATTGACATTCATTTCATCCTTTGTCTCAAAAGACAAAAATACCCTTTTAACTATTTTCGTTCTTGTTTTGGCTTAGCTTCCAGTTTAACTATTCCTATCGATGTGATTCGTGACAGTGACCTCATGGACCCAAATGAACAAAGCTTTAGCTAAACACTTGGACTCAAAAGTTCACAAACCTTTTCCAAGTTTAGCTTAATGCCAACTGACTCCACTAAAGAGCTGACACTGAAAATCTCTCGGTTCAAATGAATTTATTTTCTACTCAAGAATTCGACCTAATTATGATGAGCGGATCCACTGAATATTATCTATGTTTACCCTTCATGAATGTCATCAGCTAGTCGGGATTTACTAAATTACCATTTTACCCTTCTAGCTGTTATTTCCTCAACTCCTTTGTCGCTTGTGAATAAGTTAGAAACAATGTATTGACGAGGAGCTAACAAGTCACATTGTTTCATCCAAAAAAGTCAGGACTCAATTTGGACACTGGCCAGTTCATTTATCCACACTCCAAGGAACAAAGCATGAGGTGACATACATTGCATTTCAGCAATCTTGTACATGAATTCCATATCTATGAGAACTTCACAAAGTTACTCATGTCAGACTCACAACTTAGTACTTCACCAATAGGCCTTGTTCGGAATCACATAGTGAGTCCGAACTTTGACTTTCTCAAATGAGAATACTAAGGTGTGAAATGGCATGTCTCATTTCAGGATTAAGGTAAGCATGATGCAATTCATACATAGTGACTTCGAGACATAAGAGGTTAAATGGTTTGTTCTTATCTTGTCTCTAGAAGTGCACTGGTCAATTCAGTACCTTCGGAAGATACCTAGAAGAACTATAGAGTTCCTAACTCTCAATGCCTCATAACCAGACATCATAGATTCTTCTAACAATCATACTGAGGTCAATAGTCCTTTGACCCTAAGATTGCGAATATATCGTTTTAAGCAAACTACGAAGAGTTTGTTCATGCAAATCTACATTTGTCTCTTCGTAAGTTGTTAAGTTTGTTTATGGACTAAAAGACTATGGTTTTATCATAAAGCTTCAGACAAGGAAGATTGAATGAACGTTTCAACTTTATTAATGAATAAGCAATTACAAGCAAGAGTCTTCGTAAGACTATATGACATCAAATGTACATAAATAGACACTACTACTCTTCTTGTGGGCACCATTGACAACAACAGACTCATCAAAACCAACCGGGGCTTCATCGGAATCAAAGCTCTTCACCAAAGAACAACTAGATCAACTGATTAGTCTCATCAATTTCTCTCAGCTAAGCCGTACCAACAATATCCCTTCCACTTCATATACCCAAAAAGGTAACATCCCCCAAGCCTTATGTGCCAATAGCTACTCACCTAATCCATGGATCATAGACTCGGGAGTAACCGATCATATAGCCTACAAGTCACTTGTTTACTCCTCATACTCACCAAGCTCGGGCAACAACAAAGTTAAAGTAGCATATGGATCATTATCTTCATTGCTGGGAAAGGATCCATAACTATATCCTCGGAAACCACTCTCAAATCTGTCTTACATGTCCCTAAACTTTCATGCAATTTATTTTCAGTCAGTAAATTCCTATCCAAACATAATTGTGTGATTTACTTTACTCCAGCTCATTGTCTCATACAGGATCAAGTATCGGGAAGACAATTGGCAGTGCTAAGATGGTGGATGGCTTATATATTTTCAACACCAAGGAGTCTCCAACGGCAAACCCGAAACCCCACAATAGCATAAGTGCTTTTCTTTTTTTCAATAATTCTGAGTTGATGTTATGGCATAGAAGATTGGACACTCTAGCTTTATG
Source organism: Urtica dioica subsp. dioica (assembly GCF_054948205.1). Lineage (NCBI taxonomy): Eukaryota > Viridiplantae > Streptophyta > Magnoliopsida > Rosales > Urticaceae > Urtica > Urtica dioica. The sequence continues at coordinate 4,184,342 of NC_142761.1, forward strand.
TACGTCAGCAAGTGTAGGTTCAGGATGAGGGTCTTCCAGTGTAGGATCGGGATTGGGATCTATAGGGTTCAGAAGTTGTGGAGGTGAGGTATGATTCTGAGCTGAATCCCAAAACTAAGCATCATAATTTTGTGTCTCCCCCTGAGGTGAAGTATTAGGGTAAAAATGCTGATTTTCGAAGAAGGCTACATCAACACTGATATGGTATTTTCTAGATGTTGGGTCATAACATTCGTAACCTTTTTTAGTGGATGAGTAGCCTAAGAAGTCAATGTTAATGGCTCGTGGGTCTAGTTTTCCCCGGTTGATGTTATGAGCATGTACAAAGGCCATACACCCGAAGAATTTAGGAGGCAGATTACTAAACTGTTTGTTTTGAGGATATGAAATAAGTGAAAGTGTTGATTGGGGTTTTGAAATCTAAGACTTTAGAGGGCATCCTATTGATGAGATATGATGCAATTAGAATGGCTTCTCCCCATAAACATATTGGTACTTGAGTCTGAAACATAATGACCCTAGATAGTTCGAGAAGATGTCTAGGAAGAACCAAAGAGTGAAGAATTATGAGCCACCTACCATTTTGGCAGTGCCAATCATCACTCTTGATCCGCCTATATCCGAATAAGGTACTATACCCTTATCCATTCCTGAAAAACCGATTATTAATAACAGAAATTAGGAAAATAGCCAACTTAAATGTTTGACATTGTTAAATAGCCAACGTTTGATAAATCTTAGGTAAATAGCCGTAAATAATGAACGCGGCTTAATATATAGAGGTGACTATTTATCTAAGATTTACGTATGTAAATACATGATAATTACTATTTACCTAAGATTTACCAAACGTTTACTATTTAACAATATCAAACGTTTAAGTTTACTATTTTCTTAATGAACCCTATTAATAAAGACAACATCGAAGAACTCCAATAACCCTTAGGTAAGAAACCAGATCATGTACAACCTCTTTGAGCTTGAGGGGTGTGTGTGAGTATATGTATTAGACGGTAACGTTCCTGAGTTATAGCCATCCGATCCAAGTCTGTTCAGATTGGATGGCCTAGATTAGAACATAAGTTATTACTAATAGTCTAAAGTCAAGTCCGTTGAAAGTCAATGAGAATCAGCCAGTCAGTTCAAACTTCATCTTCTTCGTTCTCTCTTCTCTCTCAAGTTAAAATTGCTTCAATATATGATCATTTTGAAATACACTATATTTTTAAATGACTGATAAATCAAAGACATTACAAATAGTTCTTATGTTATAGAGAACCATATTCCAATGTCAAAATTGTTCAAAGTATTCTCTATCATCTAACAAGTTTCACGAACACGTGAACGCCATAAAAGTAGGAAACAATGAGATAAAAGAAATCAACATATTATGGGTCATTTTTCGTTGAGAAAAATGGTGAAAGAAAAGAATCTATGCTAAAGAAAACGACATTCAAGAAAAGAAGAAAAATCAGCGACACGTCAACGCGAGGTCCCAATGCCGAGACCTCAAAACCTCAAAATGAAAACTAATTTCAAATTTTGGGGTAATTATGTAATATGAATGAAAAGAGGTCAATACCAGAAAAAAAGCAAAATTAAATTAAAACTTAAACTTAAACCCCATAGAAGGAGCCAAGCTCTGAAAACCCTCGCTAATGGCGAAGAAGAAGAGAGAAGAGGAGTCTCAGAACTCAGAAATACAAGAACCTAAAAACAAAGCCGAAAAGCAAGTTCAAATCATCAATGAAGATTCTCACAAGAAGAAGAAAAAGAAGAGGAAAGACAGAGACGAAAAGGCCAAGGAAGTACCAACGGTCTCCATAGCTGTGGCTGGCTCTATCATCGACAACGCTCAGTCCTACGAACTCGCTACTCGAGTAATTTTTTTTTCTTCTCATTTTCAAACTAATAAATTTGTTTTCTATTTGGTTACCAAAATACTGTTCGTCAGTTATAAACTATGAGTTTTTGCAGTTGGCTGGCCAGATTGCTCGCGCCGCGACGATTTTCCGAATCGACGAGGTTTTTCTTTGCCTTCTTTTTCCCATCAATCCCATGATTGAGTAGAACAATAATGCATTTTCGATTTCCTTTTAAAAAAAATAATGCATTTTAGACAGAACTTCGAACACGAAATGTTTACCATCCATATGCTTAATTGAAAACGTGAAATGGGTATAGGTGGTTGTGTTTGACAATAAGAGCAACTCAGAAAACGGTTTGACCGGTCAAACTCCCAATAATTTGGAGGAGGAAGAAAGCGGGGCTGCGTTTCTTATCAGGATTTTGCAGTACCTTGAAACGCCGCAGTATCTGAGAAAAGCTTTGTTCACGAGGCACAACAGTTTAAGATTTGTGGTCAGAACAACAAGCTTTGCCATTGACTTTTTAACCGCCCATTTGTCGAACATGTACAATGCTTTAACCTTTTTTTTCCCTGTTTGGTAATTGTTTCTTGCTTGGGATTTTGTTTGTTTGTTCGTTTCAGGGTTTGTTACCACCGCTCGACGCTCCTCATCATCTGCGAAAGCACGAGTGGGGTCCGTACCGGGAAGGTATGTTTATATGAATACGTTTTTCTGCATGAAAGAGTTTCGGTTTATTCGATTTTATTTTAAATATCATTGGGTTAAACTTAGAAACCGTGTTGGTCAACTGAAAAATGACATTTCTGCTGGTGTGACACTCACAGGTATCACGCTCAAAGAAAGAGCTCCAAATTCTTCGGCAACGCTGGTTGATGTTGGCTTGCATAAGGTATTATCGTCTTTTGTGCTTTGTCGAGCTTTCTCTTATGGGTATGAAATAATATGCTTTTGTATTCTTTTTTTTTATTATGTATACATTAAGATTGCGGAACCAAGATTCTTCTTTGACCATTTACAGTCGGGTTTCTTTTGCTGTTGATTGAATTGAACTACTTTGTTTGGATATATAAACAGTCTTACTTATCGCACGTGCACAACGTATGAGAAACTGTACATAATGGACTCTCCAATGGATCTGTGGTTAGGAAAACTAGATATTGGGGGATATAATAATAATAGTAATAACAGATAATTAGGGGGGTTAAATATATAAGGCTTATGAGTTATTTTAGCATATGAATAAGAGGGATGAGCATTGAAACGGTTATGAAAGAATAGATCTCTCGAAAGTCCTATATCGATCTATTGTATTTCATTTCGAGTATAATTTGATTAATACAAAAAGCCATTTCGAATAATCTGTTTTCATGCTTACAATGCTGAAAATATGCAGAATGTCATGATTGATCAAGTTCTTCCTCCCGGAACAAGAGTTACTGTGGCTATGGGAACAGACAGGAATCTGGATTCAGGTATAAATAACCGCTTTCTCTTAAGCCTTGCAGAGTCATGGCGGAGCCGACTTTTAGCATTTATTCATTAATATGTTCCCTTGTGTCATACCATAACGATTTCCTCGCCCTCTTTATCTGCTCGATGCTTATATTTCGTATATTTAGCGACGTTGTTTTGCAAGCTATCAATGAGTTTTGTGTGTGTGTGTTTATTGTTTCTAGATACATTGCACAAGGTCGTTTCATCATCCACGCCCAGAGAAGAATCGGGAAAATATTGGGGGTACAAAGTGAGATACGCTCCCAATTTGAGTTCGGTATTAAGGGAATGCCCGTACAAGGTACCGTGCTTTTTCACTCCCATTTTTGTATTCGAATCAATCACATCACTACTTACATTACATTAATTGGGTTTTTTTCTTAATACATCACAGGGTGGCTATGATTATTCGATAGGAACATCCGAGCATGGCCTAATTGTTAAATCATCAGAGCTTGTTTTACCTGAATTCAAGTACGTTTTGTAAATTGAAATGGTTTGACCTTAAAAATTGTACGCAGTTCAGTCCTGCTTTGTACTTTTCTTCGGCTTAGCCGTGAGATTTTAATAAAAACCCGTTTCTTTTTTTTTTTTTTTTTTTTAATTGTAAGCGATTCGTTTGTATGGACATTTTTAACCTGTGAAATCTCTTGCAAATTTCAATAGACATCTATTGATTTCTTTCGGTGGACTTGCCGGCTTAGAAGAGAGCACGGAAGAGGACCCCAGTTTGAAGGTATGAAAGAATCCTTAATTTTTATTTTTTTATTTTTTTATTATTATTATTATTATTTTTTTTTAATGAGAATTTGGATGGTGAAAAAGAAGAAAGAATGAAACCACTGAATGGGTTTATTTCATTGTGTCCGTGTATGAAGGTTAAAGATGTACGTGAGGCATTTAGTTCGTATTTGAATACGTGTCCTCATCAGGGAAGTCGAACAATTCGGACCGAGGTACTTTTTTTAGTATATCTGTTACAAGTATTTACGTGAACAAAATATCCATAACCGCATTTAGTATAGTGATTATATATTTGTATCTTTATAAACAGGAAGCAGTATTTATCTGTCTCCAATATTTCCAAGAACCAATCAGTCGAGTTTTAGAGAGAAAATGACATTCAAAGAAAAGCCGAAATGAGACGAGAAATTTCACCGCTTTGATCACAGGACTTGAAAGTCGTCCAGATTTTTTCGAGAGTTGGTCGCTATTCTCTGGATTTATGACTCGGCTATTGAGGAAGATCAGGCCTCTGGACCAAACCGTCACCTAAAATATGTAGTGAGAAATGTAAAAAAAAAAAAAAAAAAAATACTGACAATATGTTGGGGATTGAAAGTAGCAATTTTGAGGAGATCGTTGGTTTCAGACAAATGTTGTAAAACTACTTGGTTTTAGAGTTTCTTATTTTGGTTAAGTCAATAGGTGTTAGCTTTGTTTGACTCAACTATGCAAGAAGACTTGTGATAAAATTAGATTATGAAAGCCATTGCTAATCTTCTGTCATAAATCATATATATATGATACCAGGAATGAATGAACTAAAATTCGTCTATTAAATAATTAAATTAGGATACTAGTTGGCGCAACAATAAATGATACTTACACTTAATTTATTGATTGTGTGGAAAATAATGTAAGTAAAGATATATTGTGGTGAAAAAATATATTCATGTTAGACATAAATTTATGTAGGCTTGAATTCTTCTTTGGATGGGTCTTTGATTAGTTGAGTTTGTCTATCACAATTATAGAGTTTTTTTTCCCCTTAAAGAGTCAATCTTGAGTTCGATTATTAGTGTGTTTTGGTGTGATTCCATCAGAAGAATCTGACGTACTTCTGAACATTGAGCGTTTTTATCCGACTTTATCGATGGGAATAATTTGAATTGAGATCAAATCTATCTCTGTATCGAGATTATCAATTCTATTTTTTTTTTGAGCAAATTGTTTTCGCGGCGATTTAAACTATTCTCTTCATTTTAGGGGGGCGGAAATGCTTTTCTGAATTAAGCCTTCTTTTCGTTAACGCCTATATTAATAGCTGTATTACCTTCAGTCTAATCGATTTCTTGGATTTAAAAAAAAAATCGTTATTAATTTTACTGTTAAAAATCGTAAACGACTCATTCAGGAAATACATTTATATCAAGTTTTTTTTTTTTTTTTTATCAGATATCAATTTGACAAACTCAGGGTCATATAACTAAAAAATTGATCAAATTGAGATTTTTGTTATTTTAAGTTACATAAATCGTTTGTCGTTTTTTGCTTTAGTAAAGCAATCGTTTGTCATTGTTGACTGGCGGGTGCTGTATAAAAAAAAAAATCTGAAGGGTAGTATCGTCATTTCCCGTACAGCACCGTGTTGGGTCGAAACTCCTATACACGAGACATAATAAAAGGACCGAACCGTAATTTCTCTCAAACTCGCATCGAAAGCAAAACAAAACCAAAGCGAGATAGACAGAGAGGACTTAGCGAAAAAAAAGCCCCAATTTTTTTTTAGTTAGATAGTGAGTTTTAATTTGCGAGTCCTTTAATTATCGTAAAAAAAAGCACAGCGAGCGAGCAAACGAGAGAGAGATATATCTATATGTATAAAGATTTTTAAATAGCCGTTAATTTTTTAAACTAACCGCTTCTTCTTCTTCTCTGCTCGTCTCTCGCGCCATAGCCATGGTGGTTCTGGCTCAGCTCGAGAGCCATAGCCAGAACCAGGCTCGCCAGGACCGACCGCCTTGTCTCGACCGAGTTCGGGAGGCCAATTCTCTGATCTCCGCTCTCGCTCTCGTCTCCAGAAACCTCCCTCTCTCCGCCGAGCTTCTCGACGGCGTCTCCGATATCTATTACGGCGGCGACGACGAAGACGAGGGTTCCGAGGATTCGTTCCGAGAGAGTGACTTGGTACGAGTGTGTGTTTCTCTCTTACTTGTTTATGGAATTTGATAGTCTGTTTGGTTTTATTGGTTGTGTTGGGGAATTTTGAAGTGGATTTCGGGATTCTAGGGTTCGTTAGGATGTGTGGAAGTTTTATTTTTCTTTCTATTACCTTGATGATTATCCTTCTTGAGAAAAGATTGGATTTTTATGTATTTATTTATGAGTGATAATGAAGTCTGAAGTTCGGATTAATTTTGACTGAATTTCTCATGTTTTTTTTTTTTTTTTTTTTTTTTTTTTTAAGTACTAAGTGTGTGAATTGAAGGTGAAAAGGCTAAAGCCTTGATTTTTATTTAATGAATTGGTTTTTCCATGTGGCGGTACAAAAAAAAAAAATCATTAGATTGGTATTTTTATGTACTATCAATGTATTCAAAGTTTTCACATTTTCATGATAAAGAGGCTTTGTGTTGATTAGTGAACCAGTTATTACCTCGGTTTTGTATTTTCAGATGTGGCATTCTGAATCTTGATTTTAATGTAACGTTTAACAGGCTAATAATGCAAATGAACCCGAAGATTTGTTATCTGACCTCCAAGAGGCGCTTTCGAAGCAACATCCAAATGGCATGGCGAGTCGCGAACTTGCGAGAGCAAAGGAAAACCGCCATGAAAGCCATATTCAGCATCGATTAGCCGAACTGGAAGGTAATAGTCAGTGTAGTGTAAATGTTTTATACATCCATTGAATAGTGGAATAATGTCTTTCACACATGAATTACTTATTCTTGAGTGGTGTATTCAAAATCAGAATTACCTTCGAGTAGGGGAGATGATTTGCAGACCAAGTGCTTGATTGAACTTTATGGACTTAAGGTAAGACTCGATTGACTTATATTAGTGATTTGGATTAGTTTTCTTCTATACCTACATGGCCTTGCTATTTATGTGCTAAAACGGTTTCATTCGATTATACGAAACCGTTCTGTTTCTGTTTTGGAGGGGATAAAAAAGGAGTTTTTTTTTTTTTTTTTTTTTTTTTTTTTTTTTTTTTTTTCTTGCAGTTAGCGGATCTACAAAAGAAGGTTAGGTCGGAAGTGAGCTCAGAGTATTGGCTCCGAGAGAAATGTGCACGGCCTGACAAGCAGCTATTTGATTGGGGCTTTATGCGGTTGCGACACCCACTTTACGGAGTCGGAGATGCTTTTGCAATGGAGGCCGATGATCAGTTCAGAAAGAAGCGAGACGCCGAGGTTAGTCCCTCAAACCCGATTCATTCGAGTCTTGTCCTTCGGGAAATTAAGTAGGTACTTAGAAAAATGTGAAAGTGTTCGATGCAGAGGCTCTCGAGGATCGTAGAGGACGAGAAGAATCAAGTCGACACCAGAAAAAGGAAATTTTTTGCCGAAATCCTTAATTCGGTGCGTGAGCTTCAGTTGCAAATTCAGGCTACGCTGAAACGTCGGAAGCAAAGGAACGACGGAGTCCTGGTACGTTCTTCTCTCTCTGCCCCGAATAATGGATTTATTAGTGGTGAGTGTTGTGTTAATTTTTTCGAAAACAGGCGTGGCACGGAAGGCAAAGGCAGCGAGCCACGCGAGCCGAGAAATTGAGGTTCCAGGCACTGAAGGCCGACGATCAAGAAGCCTATATGAGAATGGTTAAAGAGAGCAAGAACGAAAGGCTTACCACGCTTCTCGAGGAGACGAATAAACTTTTGGCCAATTTGGGAGCCGCCGTTCAACGCCAGAAAGACTTCAAAGTCTCGGACGGCATCGAACCGTTGACGGACTCGGAAGCCGATTCGCCGGATTTGGAAGATCAAGAGGAAATCATTGATTCTGGTCCCGGTAATAATGACTTGCTGGAGGGTCAGCGGCAATATAACTCAGCCATTCACTCCATCCAGGAACAGGTAGTTGTCAATTGTCAAAGTGTTTGAACAATAGTTGTTATACATATTTTTAGCTTAATATTTTGAAAATGATTTTACTTCAATGTTTGATTTTTACAGGTAACGGAGCAACCATCTAGCCTACAAGGTGGAGAGTTAAGATCTTATCAAATAGAAGGTCTTCAATGGATGCTTTCTCTGTTCAACAACAACCTGAATGGCATTCTTGCCGACGAGATGGGTTTGGGAAAAACAATACAAACTATATCCTTGATTGCGTATCTCATTGAGTATAAGGGCGTTACGGGGCCGCACTTGATAGTTGCTCCGAAGGCAGTACTTCCGAACTGGGTTCATGAATTCGCAACATGGGCTCCAAGGTACGTGTGTGTGTATATACATATATATATTTAGCTTGAGAGATTTTTCATCCTTGAGAAAACCTGAGAGATTTATCTACTTGATTCAGTATCACGGCCGTTCTTTATGATGGGCGCCAAGATGAGAGGAAGGCGATGAAGGAAGAATTATCAGGGGAGGGAAAATTTAATGTGTTGATCACGCATTATGACTTGATTATGAGAGATAAAACATTTCTGAAAAAAATTCCTTGGTTCTACCTGATTGTTGACGAAGGCCATAGGCTGAAGAATCACGAATGCGCTCTGGCACAGACACTTGCCGGGTAAGAAGATGCCATGCTCACATTGCAAGATAACTCATCTCGTATCTTCAACGCTTTCGATATGTTGAAACTTAGTTAATGGAACTCCCACCAAATATCTCTTTCCAGCTCTTAATTATTTTCCGTTCATAAAATGTTGATTGCTTTTGCAAAAGGGTTTCTGATAAGACCTTGAATCTCTCATTACTCGCAAAATAGGAAAACAAAAGATATTACAAGCTTTCAAGAGGCTTGTTATTTATACTAAGTAGTTGCGTTAGCTAAGCTAACTATTAATTTCTAATTACGATACTACCCTTAAGGAACTAACAGTTTCCCAACTAAGAACTTTTTTTTTCGTTACGTGCAGTTATGACATAAGACGGAGACTATTATTGACGGGCACCCCAATACAGAACAGTCTTCAGGAGTTATGGTCACTGCTTAACTTTCTTCTCCCACACATTTTTAATTCGGTAACTCACTTCGAGGATTGGTTTAATGCACCGTTCGCCGATCGGGGTGATATCTCTCTGACTGAGGAAGAACAGCTATTGATTATTCGCCGTCTCCACCACGTAAATCTTGTCTCATAGTTTTTTTCTTTTTTTTCTCTCTATTTTTTATTTATTTATTTTGAATCAATTTTTATCGACTCGTTATAGGTCATAAGACCCTTCATATTGAGGAGGAAAAAGGACGAGGTGGAAAAATACCTTCCTGGAAAATCCCAGGTCATATTGAAATGTGACATGTCAGCTTGGCAGAAAGTGTACTATCAACAAGTTACCGATGTGGGAAGAGTCGGGCTAGATAATGGTTTGTAGACTTTCTTTTTCCCCCTTACTAGTGCACGTTAGCCTTGTGTTAGTCTTACTGTTAGACCTGGAAGAGTAAATTAGTAAATTAGCCTTGTGAATTGTATCTGTTTATCAAAACGCATGCGATAAGACTTAAGGCAATGAAATAGTCAACTAATTGAATTTGTGGTCTATGAATAAAAGCTAAAAATAATCATTGAGGCGGGTTATTTGTTTTTTTTTTTGTTACTCTGTGGTAGGCACGGGAAAGTCGAAGAGTCTACAGAACCTCACAATGCAGCTGAGAAAATGCTGTAACCACCCATATCTGTTCGTATTGGGAGACTACAACATGTGGCGGAGAGAAGAGGTGACAAGGGCATCGGGGAAGTTCGAGCTCCTCGATCGCTTGCTCCCGAAACTCAAGAGAGCCGGGCACAGAGTCCTTCTCTTCTCGCAGATGACTCGCTTAATGGACATCCTCGAAATCTATCTCCAACTCCACGACTACAAGTACATGAGGCTCGACGGGTCGACGAAAACCGAGGAGAGAGGCACTCTCTTGAAGCAGTTCAACGCCCCCGATTCCCCGTTCTTCATGTTCCTCCTCAGCACCCGCGCCGGAGGGCTCGGCCTGAACTTGCAGACCGCGGACACGGTGATCATCTTCGACAGCGACTGGAATCCCCAGATGGACCAGCAGGCGGAGGATCGGGCCCACCGCATCGGGCAGAAGAAGGAGGTTCGCGTTTTCGTGCTTGTCAGTGTCGGGTCGATCGAAGAGGTCATATTGGAACGCGCGAAGCAGAAGATGGGCATCGACGCCAAGGTCATCCAGGCCGGGCTGTTTAATACTACTTCAACAGGTTCGTTCACTGTCTTTGCCTTTTGTTTATTTTTTTTTTAACTCTGTTGTGACTCCATGATTCCAAGAAGTAAAGCCTGTTTAGTGGAATTTAGAGGCGAAACATAAGACTTCAGTCCCTGAACTGTGATGATGCGAATGGCATTCTCGACTTTTTTTTTTTTTTTTTTTTTATAGTAAAATGGTCTTTAAAGTAATTTCGGGTTTTGAAGATAATTTTAATTAGTTTCTTTCTTAATGAAATTCACAAGTGACTTGTGTTGGTAAATATGTTTAGATTTCGTTAAAAAGTTAAATATGTATTTTTTTTTTTTAAAAGGACTAAAAGGCTACAAAATAATAGTTTAAAGAAAAGGAAAAAAAAAAATAGTTTGGTGATCAAAATGCGACTCGTATAACAATAATAATAGTTAAAGGCCTATTTCCGCTAGAAAGCCTGAAAATAAAATAAACTTGGGTCGTGTAACATGCAGTTCATTATTTACTACACTGATGATTGAGCTCAATATGAAATAATGTCTTGATAATTTATTTATTGTTAATGTCGATAACAGCTCAGGACAGAAGAGAGTTGCTAGAGGAGATAATGCGGCGAGGGTCGAGCTCGCTCGGGACGGACGTGCCGAGCGAGAGAGAGATAAACCGTCTCGCCGCCAGGTCAGACGAGGAGTTTTGGATGTTCGAGAAGATGGACGAGGAGAGGCGTCAGAAGGAGAACTACCGGGCCCGCCTGATGGAGGACCACGAGGTCCCCGAGTGGGCCTACCAGAAACCCGACACCACCGCCAAAGACATCGAGGCCGCCGCCAAAGCCCTCACCGGAAAGCGCCGCCGCAAAGAGGTCATTTACGCTGACGCCCTCAGCGACGTCCAGTGGATGAGAGCCGTCGAGAACGGCGATGACGTGGCAGCAACGCGCTCTTCCCCCGGAAGAGCAGCGAGCAAGAGGAGAGCCGCCGGAGCCGTTAGGGAAGAGGGCGATAACGAATTGACGGAAACGACCCCCGCGGAGAGCGATGATATGTATCGGACTCCTGCTCCGAAGAGGATGAAATCGGAAGAAGAAGAGGAAGAGGAAGAAGATAGTGGTGTGGAGAGGAAGAACGATGAGAGTTCGTCGGCGACGGTGCTGACGTGGAAGACTCACAGGAAGAAGAGGTCGAGTTACTCGACACAGAGTTCGTTTTCGAACTCGAATGGGAGAGGAGGAAATGGGTGGGCTTCGTGAATGAGAGAGTGATTTTTGATTTACAGATTACCCTTTTTGATAGATTCATTCCTCAGGTTTATCTCATACAGAAGTGGCTTGTGCTAGCTGTTTAATACTTCCTTTTTTTTCTTTTTTTTTTACTAGTTTGTATTACAAAGCTTTGGTTGGTTCTTCTATTGAGCTACATTGTAAAATCAATAGCTGTTATGGAATTATTATCCACTTTTTTCTTTCTGTTTTTGTCCGTTTTTGTTTTGAAGAGGTACTACCATTTCAATCATTGGGAGAATAAGTGCACATTCCTACAAATGTCACCTTTTTTTGTTTCATAATCCTACAGATAACATATAAGATTAAAGCCGGTCATATAAGCCTTCAGACTTATCAAGATGCAATAATTTTCCAATAGGTGACGCATATCAGTGCTCTTTTATGCCAGGTGATTTTTCAAACTATGCAAAAATTTTGGGATTATTTGAATAACAATTGACCCATGATCTATAATGTGAAAATTTCGGAATAAAAAGAAAAAAAAATATCAAATACGAACCTGGATGAACTTTCCCCACATAAAATCTTACTCCTAAAAAGATCATGCGATTAAGATAAGTTTTCAAAGTTTCAATAATAATAATTCTTGCTCAAAATCCTCAACATCACAGAAAGCTTCAATGCGCTTCAAGAAAAAGCAAGCAACAATTTTAGCTGATGAGAGAGCAAGCCTCGGCCAAAGCTGACTCTGCAAGACCCAGAGCCACCATTT